>NC_035445.2:135065289-135172789 GCF_002127325.2 Helianthus annuus
ATGATTTAGGAACAACTATAGTGTCTAGGGACAAACCCTAGACAAATACAAGTTGAAATCATGTGAGATTTTAGTAAAATCCATGATCACCATTGTAGGTGATTAGTGGGTTATGTAGATTTTAATAAACACTAGGAAATTGGGTGATATTCTAGTGTAATTTGACAATTGTGAAGTGACTTCAGAATTATAGAAGTTAACAACTTTGTAAGATGGTTGGTTTATGTGAAATTAAGGCTAAGAGATAAGCTAGAGACTTGATAAATAAACATGTAAAATTCTGCCCTTAAAGTGTTTGTTGAAATGCCTCAAAGAAGGCTCGAAACTAGAATTTTTGTAGTTAAAACACCTAATTGTGATGTTTTGGCTATTATGCAAAATGTGATTAAAAAGAGTTCTAAATGTGATAAACGTGGTTAGAACTTTGGTTAAAACGGTGGTCTAAAGATAACGCCTACCGGGTAATTAAAGAACGCTAAAAGTAGTTGATGAACTCGATTATGCAATTAGTATACAAACGGGCATTTGACTTTTAGAAAAAGTCAAACTGACCTACGATGTGATGAATGATAATTAGACATAGAAAATAAGTGAGGTGGAATAGTCGTGATTGTTATTGACTAATTTAACCGCCTTGTAAATGATGAATAATAGTTGGCGCTTAAACAAGCCAGGTGAAGCTTGGAGTGAAAGCGGGTCAAACGAGTCAAGCATAGAAGAAAAGCGTAGCTCGGATGCAAGGTAAGTGAAACTTACACACTTATGTAGAATACTTGTTTACCTTACAAGTAATAAATGCGATAACGATAATAACGAAAATATGGTTTCCGACGCGGTTGGTACGAGTCGGAACATATAAGGATGATAAAAACCATGGTTTATGGGAAAGAGGGCGAATCGGTAAATTGGTCATGTAATGACTAAGAGATTATGAGTTTTGATAAGATTACCTTGTAGTGCAATCTAATATTGAGACAATGGGTAAAAATGGAAATTTAATCTAGTGTTGATTAATGTAAATTGACAATAAAAGGATACCCATGGCGTAAGCCGAAATAGGGTCAAGATTGTAAGAAATGAGTTAAAAAGAAAAGAAGGGGTCAAGAGGCAACATCCGAAATGGGTCGGATGTGTAAATTGGAAATTGAAAACCCCGTTTTACTACATATGTAAATGTTCGGTCATATGAGCCAAACGGGTCAAACGGTGGTGATAACACCATTTGACAATAATAACTAATGTTGGTTGTCAAGTCCTATGTAAACAGGAGTGAGTAGCAATTTTGGGATAATTGCGACGCTATAGAATATTGGTTAATAAATGCGAGGTGTAAACGGGTCTATACGTTGATCCGAGCCAGGTACGCATAAATAAGTTGTAGTAAGATGTGCAATTTGGTCAAATATTAGTAGAAGTCCTTCATCGTAAAAAATGAAGGATTAAATGTGACCAAAAAGCCCTTGATGGGTAAACCGGGTAAACAACCCTTAGAGGTTGTTTAGAAACTTATATTATGATTATTGTGACCTTTAGATGCGTATAAAAGTTGTAGGCGTGACTTTCAAAGGTTAAATGCCTTAAAATGCTTCTTGCCATAAAATCTCTTATCCGAGGGGTAAAACTCGGAATATATAGATATCCACATTAGATCCAACACACTTATAGTTGTAGTGGAAGATTATAGGATAAGAAATGTGGTGATGAAACGTTAGAAGCAATCGAAAGCGATTCATGCGGCCCGCGTCCGAGTTGCTGAATCCTAATACGGGTCGCGTACGAGTCCCAGATGCAGAAACTTTGGACAGATTCAATGTTTAAGCTTGTAAACGATCATTGAAGCATTTATTGAAGCATGGGCGCCCTCTACATGTCCCCTAGCACCTTAGGACACCTGCTGATCATCCATGAGCAATCCTAGAGTGAGTTGTAATGATCTTAAGCATGGAAATTCACTATAAAAGCCAATGCATTGTGCACAATTGAAACACACCTCAAATCTGCATTCTAGTCCATCTCTGGAGCTCTAAACCATTCTTCTATCATTCCTAGTCGTGCACCAAGCTTCTGTAAGTGTGTCTACCCTTTTGTGGCTTTGTTTTTGCTTAGTTTAGCTTAAAAGTCAATCCGTCGTAATTAACGATTGACTTTGCGATAAATCACAAATGGTCCAGTGGTTTGTCGAATCAAAGATAGTTATATGATGGTAATCATGTGAGCTTTAAACCCCTAAAAGGGCACCCTCTGATTCCCACTCTAACTAGTCCAAATGTCGAGTCAAACGTGCTTAGAAAAAGTCAACAGAAATGCCATTTTGCGATTTAATGCATAATCAGTAATGTAGATGATGTGTAACCTGTTTAAACACTCATAAAACATGATAATAAGTATACTAACTAGTCTAAGCTTGTTTGATCCGACCATTTACTGTTTTGACCCGGTTCGGAACCGAAAGTCGCAAAAGCTTTGACTTTTGCTTTGACTTCAGTTCTGACCCGTTAAAGTTTGATTTAGATATGCCTTAGGACTCTCTTAGGACCAGGTTACATGATGGTATAACCCTCTGTGATCGGTTCGTTGTTTGACCGAGTCTTTTACACATTTCCGTTAAATGCTTAAAAGTTGACCGTAACGCCCTTTTTAATTTAAAACGAGAATTTCGGACATGTGAAAGAATCATAACCTTAGTTACTGATTTCTAAGCATGTCCCTAAAATTTCACGTCAATCCGAGGTCCAGAATAGGAGTTAAGCTAAATAGCGCAAATTACGGAAACTTTAGTGATTTAATAGCGCAATTAGCATAACGCCTATCTAAACCCGGATTTCGACACCAAACCTTTTACTCACTAATGTAAAATAATATTTTGGGATTTTTAAAGATTTTTAATTATTTTTACCTGCTCATAACCTGCGGTTATGGCATCGGTTCGGTAATTACCGAATATACCCTTTTCGGCCATAACTTGAGTTCTACAAGGTCTTTTGACCCGATTCCAGTTGCTACTGATTTTAAATAATAAATAAAGTATTTTAGACTTTATAAACTGTTCGGTAAACTCAGATTTCCTGTAGAACTCATAAACCTCTTTTATAATCTTTAAAAAGACCTAAATACCCCTACGGGGCGTAATATGAACTTAAACTCGTTTCGGGCATTATGGAAGGTATCCTACTGATACCACAACCTCTTTAAAACATATTGACTTAGGAAACCAGTGTAGAACTCTTACGGTTACCCGTTACGCCTTTTGCGCGCACGGTTCGGCTTATGTAACTAGTTTACATAAACTAGCCGAAACGGGTCAAACCATATTGTTTTGACCCCAAAATCCAGAGTGTGATTATTATACCCATATAAAACAAGTCTTCAAACTTGTTGGGTCAAAATCACATTCCATTCCTGGTTTTCGCCTTTCACGCGATTAAACCGTAACTATCCGTTGAAACTGACCGGTCTAAGCTACGGCTAAATTAAAGACCCGTCAAGATTCTAATATGTTAATTTAAACCTTCGTTCCAGATTAGGAGACCAGTAAAAGATATCTGCAATTTATTTCGATTAAGTATTTATACTTGCAAAGGTAAATACTTTTAACTTATTTTCCGTTATACGGGCTTGGGTTACGGTATATAGCATACCGCTTGATCGGGCATCAAATTCTCCACCGATTGAGTGGGTAATTGAATAAATTTGATCGGCCCGTTTAAACAGTCTTGTTACTTAAAAGCCTTTGGGGGGTTAATGACCATGTCCCGGATATCCCTGGCATCATTTTACGAAATGGCCACGACCTAAGCGCGGAGTGTAGGCGTACACTCGTCAGTGCATAAATAGTCGTTGTGGTGTGTCTATTGATCTTTAACCCGGACTTGATCCGGGCTACTGAACGCATAAGGAACATGTAATTCGTTCACAAGATTTTTCAAAAGTGTCGGTTGAATGTATTACCAGTGTAAAAGAGTTTGTGCCTAGAGCATTCAAATCAATTTTAATAAACATTTTTTCAAAAGTGTCGGTTGAATGTATTTACCAGTGTAAACTGACGTATTTTCCCAAAAAGACTAAATGCAGGTACTATGCGTAATTGGCTGGATATTCTCCTTAGCATCATAAAGAGTCTCGCAAGCTTAAGATGCCTATGTCTGTTGAACAACACTTATATTTTTATTTGATCCCCTGTGGATACATTTTCAACTATTCGTAATACATTTGATATTACAAACAATGGTTGAAATATAATTATCTTTATGCTTCCGCTGTGCATTCATATATTGTGTGGTTTGACTATATTGTTGCCAACAACGTCACGATAATCCCCCACCGGGCCCACCGGTGAGACACGTGGAAATCGGGGTGTGACATATAGGAATCAAATAAATACTTTTGTTAGATGAATTCATGAACGGGTCAAAAGTCGGTACAAAGGGGTAATAAGCTGAGGATTAAAAGTCTGAAATTTTATTATGTTGGATGTTGGATTTTAACTCCATAAGATGGAGGATTTAATTACGGGCGCATAGGAAAAAGAATCGCGTAAAACGGATCAATAACGAAGAAGTTATGGTCGTTTCCGTGAAATTGGGTTGAGCTCGGAACGTACAGCAACAGCTGAAGCACATTCTGTGAAAACGGAGGCTAGGCGTCACGCGACGCCCCTTGGCGTCACGCGACACCCCCTAACTCCAAAAACTTTTAATTTTTGTCATTTTTAACCCCTGTACTTGTTTGAACTAAATATTTGACTATCAAAACTAACTTTTAAGTTGGTTTTGATCATAGGTGAATACCAAGAGTGCACGGATGAAGATCAAGCGTCGAGCAAGAACCGAACACGATTACGAAATAAGCTTCCGCACTATGTATCGTTATTATGTTAAACGATTAACTTACACATGATATGTTGTATACTTTTAAATTGTAAAAAGTTTTTAACAAACCCGTAATTTCCAATGCATATATAATCTTAATTACATGATTGTTTTCGTAAATGATACGTAAAACCTTAATTTATAAGAACGGGTGTTACAAGTTGGTATCAGAGCCTTGGTTTAAGAGATTCAAGTATGGTGGGAAAGCTATGCTTGGACTTAAACCTCACGCTCTTGATAAAGATTAGTGTTCGGTTCGAGGCTTGATCGCAAATCCGGTAAGTACATGTATATCAATGGTTTAATATGATTAAAGTGTTGAGAACAACACATATGGTTATCGTGTAATACACGTTACACCAATAAAATCGATATAGAGTAGATATAGTCAACGAAATTACACGCGTTGATGCGTATAGTAGAAAAGCCTTGTATTATAATACGAGCATCCTTTAATGTTGAAATTATTAACTGTTGTATATGTTTTAGTTGAAGGACACTCGCATATGAGGATAGCGAGAGCTTAACAAATTACGGATATGATAGAAGAACGGTCCGAAGTATGACAAGAGGGACATGCTCACCAAGGACTAAATCGCGTAACGACCGCGAACAAATTTAAAGGCAAGAAACGCCCGTCGGGGCAAGCATTACCAGGTGCGTGCTTTTAAATATAATCGCACAAATGACAATATGCAACAAACATGTAGAAACTGATTGTTGCATATGTAAGCTAGAAACTTGGAAAGCCTGAATAGAACACCTATCCAGGATATTACTTCCAAGAAAACTAAATAGAGGCGTTACTTACATAGGGCGTGATGTGAAAACTATAAAAAGGTCATGCGTGTCATGTGTTAATCGCTTACTCTGGCCAAGTAAGTAGTGGCATATGGCACCATGAACTTCTTGTAGCGGACACATTTACGTCTGACGTAGTATGGGCGGGGTGAAAGGGACTAACTTAAATAGTACCCAAATGAATCAAATAAATAAGATGTTTGATAGTAAACGTAAACGCAAGTCGGACGACGGAAGCGTATTACGTTAAAATGATGAGCCCGAGAGAAGGGACAAAGATCGGAGAAAATTAAAATACAAACTAACTAATGAGAATGCTAAGGCATGGGGATAAAAATTTTTATCGACATAAGCGATGAAATTCACGTGGACAAGTCAAACGAATTAAATAATGAATGAAGGACTTAATTAAATAAAAGCGATGGATTTCGCTAAGACGACCAAATAAATTGAAATGATGTCTAAAACCATATAAGAATGGTTACTTGATAATGATTACGGTAAAAATACCCGATGAACGGGTAGGATTGTGGGTGAATGCGCAAACCGAGAGACGGGAGCGCGAAATAGAAAGTCAAAAGACTCGGAATACGAGTCATGACTAAAGGATGACAAGAATTTTTCGCAAACATAAATTTTGGTAATTACGTTCAACCATTTCAAAGTTGGACGGGTCAAATAGAAAATGAAGTTTGACATTCACAAGTGATGAAAATTCACCCCAAAATGAGTCAAACGAGTCAATAGAGGAATAACGCTTAATATAATAGGAAAACACAAACCGGTGAAATCGGAAGGCTGAAAACAATAAGATAGAAGGACCCAGGTAATGGGTTGTAAAGGAGTATAAGTATAAACCGGGTAACGGTAAACGTAAGACAAACCGACGTGTAAATGACGTTAGAAGTCGTAAAGTCGGAAAGATAGCCCGAAAGTAAACAAATGAAACCTTAGACTACGGTCAAGGTCAACCAAAGTTCAAAAGCAAAATTAAATGATTCCAAACATAACAAAGGATGCTTTAAAGATATATATGTATAAATAGACATATGAATGTAGACGTGAATAAAAGACGATCTATGGGATCATCATAACCTACAGGATAAAATGTAGTGATAAGGTCTACGAGACCAAGGAGACCGTTGGGTCATAAATAGGAAGAGACGAACTGTTGGGTCTCACCTTAAAAGGTGAAACTTATAAAGAAATAGCCCATGAGGCTAAGTGAAGAAACCTACGGGTCAATATTGTAAAGCAAGGGAAACTGGTTACAATTGTCCGTGTAAAATAAAAACGGTCAGGAATAAAACTTAAAACGGAAATTCCTAGACATGAGAAAAAGATATAAGACAAGGAGAAAATGTAAACTAAAAATTTAGTTTTCAGTCAAAAGCAATGTTTTAACAAACATAAGTAGTATGAGATGGTTTAGAAAATCTTAGACACACATAAGGCCGAAGATGGCAAATTAGTATACCCGTGTCACGGGGTATGAAGTGACGGTGTCAAATTAGGCTAGCCGGCAAAACTATTCAAAGTTAAGAAAATGTCATGACGAATACAAAACGCTTGTTAATATAAGACAAGCGCGTGATAAACCTGTTAAAAGACTAACGAGACTGAGTGGTCAAGTTACAACTCAGTCAATAAAGATTAAGGGTTATAAGCAGTAAGTAACGGCCCGCGAGGCCTTACACTTGAAAGATGTACGCGTCAGTATACATGAAAACTTTTAACTAAAAGATAACGAGTTTTTAAATGGTTACCTTATAAGGTAAACCATAGCAAATAATAAGGGTAAAAAGTAACTGGACTAATAAGTCTAGTTAGTGAGACCGGTTGAGGTCATTTAAGTAATTTGGTTGCTTGTAGGCGGTGGATTCGGTATATCTGAACCAAATAAATGAATTTTAAAACAAAAGAAATTGTTGCTAAAAGTGAAAGATTTCACTAAAGACCTTTAAGCGGGTCAAAGTAACGGATTCATAAGGAATTCGATAGTATATGAAAGCGATGGATATCACTAAGTTAACTAAACTAGTGGAAATAACGAGATTACGTTATTTCGAAGTTACACTATGTCGTATGAGATATGTAGACAATTAGTAACCAAAAAGATGTTACCATACTTTTCGGGTAATACTAACGATTGGTTAAAAAGTATAAGTAATTTCTCGGATAGAATACATTGAGTTTAAACTCAATGAATTATGTAAGAAAAGGTTTCGAGGACGAAACCTCTTTAAGGGGGGTAGACTTGTAACACCCCGAAAACGGGTTTGGTAATTAAATCCCGTTAATACTAAAGACGGGGAAAGTACCGTTAGTGGTAAAAGTAAACTGGTAAGTATTCGGAATTTATTTAAATAATCCTAATATTTATTTAAAGTAAATAAGAGCTTTCAAGAAAATAGGAAGATATAAGGCCCGATTTAACGGGACTTAAAGTAAAACGGGTTACGACTTTCCGTACCTACTAAGCTAACTAGGAATAATTCTAACCTAGTTAGATAGTGACTTATAAGTGGGTTAAAACACTTAAATCATGAACTAAGGAAATGGAGGGGCCATAGATGTTAAAATTGAAACTTATGTTGCTAATTTTAATTAAAACAAAAACCAAACACCCCATTTGGGGATGTCTGGTCGTACAAAGAAGCAGGAGGCGACCTGGGTTTCTTCAAACCCTAAAATCCTCAATAAACTCTCAAATTGGAGGTGCAAATCTGGTCCAAAACGAAAATTGAGCATAGATTATTGATCCTCATCACAAGAGGATTACAAGGTATGTAAAATCTGATGAAAACTCTCAACTTGAAATTCTCATGAAATTGGGAAAATCTGAAATTATGGTTGCATGTGTGTCTTATGATGATACCCATGGCGTAAGCCGAAATAGGGTCAAGATTGTAAGAAATGAGTTAAAAAGAAAAGAAGGGGTCAAGAGGCAACATCCGAAATGAGTCGTAGGTGTAAATTGGAAATTGAAAACCCAGTTTTACTACATATGTAAATGTTCGGTCATATGAGCGAAACGGGTCAAACGGTGGTGATAACACCATTTGACAATAATGACTAATGTTGGTTGTCAAGTCCTATGTAAACAGGAGTGAGTAGCAATTTTGGGATAATTGCGGCGCTATAGAATATTGGTTAATAAATGCGAGGTGTAAACGGGTCTATACGTTGATCCGAGCCAGGTACGCATAAATAAGTTGTAGTAAGATGTGCAATTTGGTCAAATATTAGTAGAAGTCCTTCATCGTAAAAAATGAAGGATTAAATGTGACCAAAAAGCCCTTGATGGGTAAACCGGGTAAACAACCCTTAGAGGTTGTTTAGAAACTTATATTATGATTATTGTAACCTTTAGATGCGTATAAAAGTTGTAGGCGTGACTTTCAAAGGTTAAATGCCTTAAAATGCTTCTTGCCATAAAATCTCTTATCCGAGGGGTAAAACTCGGAATATATAGATATCCACATTAGATCCAACACACTTATAGTTGTAGTGGAAGATTATAGGATAAGAAATGTGGTGATGAAACGTTAGAAGGAATCGAAAGCGATTTTAGGCTCGAAAGTGCTTAAATACCCTTAACGGGTCAAAATAAGCATACGAGCGAAAACGGACTTAAATGGTGTAATAAACCTATGATTAGAACCTAATATAGTAGGTAACATTAATTTGAAGAAATGTATGAGATATAGGAATCAAATAAATACGTTTGTTAGATGAATTCATAAACGGGTCAAAAGTCGGTACAAAGGGGTAATAAGCTGAGGATTAAAGTCTGAAATTTTATTATGTTGGATGTTGGATTTTAACTCCATAAGATGGAGGATTTAATTACGGACGCATAGGAAAAAGAATCGCGTAAAACGGATCAATAACGAAGAAGTTATGGTCGTTTCCGTGAAATTGGGTTGAGCTGGGAACGTACAGCAACAGCTGAAGCACATTCTGTGAAAACAGGGGCTAGGCGTCACGCGACGCCCCTTGGCGTCACGCGACGCCCCCTAACTCCGAAAACTTTTAATTTTTGTCATTTTTAACCCCTGTACTTGTTTGAACTAAATATTTGACTATCAAAACTAACTTTTAAGTTGGTTTTGATCATAGGTGAATACCAAGACTGCACGGATGAAGATCAAGCGTCGAGCAAGAACCGAACACGATTACGAAATAAGCTTCCGCACTATGTATCGTTATTATGTTAAACGACTAACGTACACATGATATGTTGTATACTTTTAAATTGTAAAAAGTTTTTAACAAACCCGTAATTTCCAATCCATATATAATCTTAATTACATGATTGTTTTCGTAAATGATACGTAAAACCTTAATTTATAAGAACGGGTGTTACACTAATGCGTTCAACCAACTCCCTCAAACCCCGACTCCTAACGCGTTCACGCAACTCTCTCAAACCCCGAATCCTAACGCGTTCACGCAACTCCCTCAAACCCCGCAACCAACTAGTTTATTTCAACTTCAACAAATCCAGTTTCAACAACAATATCAGCAACAACTAAAAACGCTCCAACAAAGCCAAAGTCGGCCTATTCATACGAAAGTCCAATTGCAACCGACACCCGATACCCCTTCGTTAGACAATTTGGATGACATTGCCGTTGTACCCGAAACCCAACCTCAAAGTTCTAAGAAAACATCTACAAAAAAGCGTTCAAAGAGGCTAGAACAAGAAAATTTAACCACTGGTAGAGGTCAAACTTGGACATCGATCGAAGAGTTGGAGTTGGCAAGGGCGTGGACCAATACGTCTACGTGTCCGATTGTAGGTATGTTATACTTTTCTATTTATACTAAAATAATATTTTATTCAAGATAAAACAACATTTATTTACACCTTGATACTTTTTTTGTAGGTAATAATCAAAGGTCTGGTAGTTTTTGGAAGAAGGTTTGCAACAAATTTCATGCTTTGATGCAAAAAGAACCGTACCGAGAAGTGAACTCAATGGGCTCAAACTATCGAGAGATGAATAAGAAGATATCGGCGTTTTGTGGTTATTACAACAATGCTCATTCGAATCGGCCAAGTGGGGCGAGTGATGAAACGGTTTTTGCCATAGCTATGTCAAAATACCATACGAAAGAACGTAGTGCGTTCACATACGTAGGGGCTTGGGAAATCTTTAAAAATTGTCCCAAGTGGGCGCCGGTTCCTAACGAGGTGGCAAGAGCAAAGAGGTGTAAAACATTCGAGTCGATAGAGCATAGTGCCAGTGATTCGGATGTGCGTTACCATATTAATATTAATGACGAACCCGAGTTTGACGATGAAGTGACGGAGATTCCGGAATTGAAGCGCCCAAATGGTAGAGACAAAGCAAAAAAGGAAGCGGCGGCCAAAAATAAAGAGGCGTCGACAAAAAATGAAACTCCGGGTGAAACGAAGGTGGATAAGTTGATGAGCAAGTTCACCGAATTTAACGAAATACAAGCGGCGAGACTTAAGTTGAAAGAAAAAGAAATGTAAGAAGCGGCCGATCGTGAAGACTTTAAGCTAATGGCGATAAACATCGACTCGCTCCCGAAAAAAGATAAAGAAGTGTTGCAAAAAATGAAGGTGAAAATTGCTCAAAAATGGAAATTATGTCGTTATCATTTTTTATATTTTCTAGTTTTCATCTTTAATTTATGCCGCAATCGCTTTTTATATTTTCTAGTTGTAACAAAATTGATTCAGTTTTATATTTTATGGATTAAATTACTTTTCATTTTTCAATTTTTGGACAACTCTGTTATATATCTTTCATGTAATTTGGACTAAATCGGTTATATTATTTGTACCTACAGTAGCAAAGAAAAAGAAGAAACAGGTTATCCCACCACCATGGCGTCACCTACTTCTTCCGACGAGATTAACGAATTTTTTTTGAACGTGGTGATGGAAACGACACAAATAATTATAGAGGAGGAAGAAACCTCTTCCAAACGGAGAAAACGACAACAATGTTTAAATAGGGATCGTGAAGGTATTTTTTTTGTGCATTATATTTTTTGAAGTGCCGTTTATGTCTTAGTGTAATTTATATTTTTGTAAAATATGTAGGTGCCCACGATAGGTTGATGGCCGATTACTTTGCCGAAAACCCGGTATACACGGATGAAATGTTTAGGCGTCGTTTCCGAATGAGCCGTCGTCTTTTCTTACGTATAGCCAACGATTTGGCTAATTATTACCCATTTTTCACATTAAGATGGGATGCTACAGGTAAAAGGGGGTTTACCACTTTACAAAAGTGTACGTCGGCAATTCGCCAATTGGCTTACGGTACAAGTAGCGACATGTGGGATGAATTTTTGAAAATGTCTGATAGAACTTCACGAGAGAGTTTGTATCAATTTTGCAAAGGGGTGGTCAAGCTATACAGCACGAAGTACTTACGAAGGCCAACAAATAATGATATCATAAAGTTGTACCAGGCACACGAAAGTAAACATGGTTTTCCTGGAATGCTTGGTAGCATAGATTGTATGCATTGGCCTTGGCGTAATTGCCCTAATGCATGGCGAGGTCAATTTACTCGTGGTGATCATGGTCATCCCACATTAATTCTAGAAGCCGTGGCATCAAATGATCTTTGGGTTTGGCATGCTTTCTTTGGTGTTCCTGGTTCGAATAACGACATTAACGTTCTTGGTCAGTCAGATGTTTTCAATGATATCATTAATGGTATGAGGCCTGATTCTAGGTTTTCGGTTTCATGAGTAGAATACAAGCATGGGTATTATCTAGCTGATGGAATATACCCAACATACACATCGATTGTTAAAACTATACCGTATCCAGAAGATGAAAAAAGAAAGAAATTTGCAAAATGTCAAGAATCTGCTAGGAAAGACGTTGAGCGTCTATTTGGGGTTCTACAACAAAAATGGCACATAGTTGCAAACCCAGCATGAGCACTTGAACTCAAAACATTGAGATATTGTATGTATGCTTGTATCTTGCTGCATAACATGATTATCGAAGACGAAGGTAACGCCATATGTGAATATGATCCTAACGACATTCATGAGAATGTTGTACCAGTTGATGAAGGGCAACAAGAATCTAACATGTGGGCGTTATACAACGAGACTACGCATAACCATCTTCGTTCGGATTTGATTGAACATGTTTGGCAATTTGGTCGGGTTAACAACAACGAGTAGTTTTTTTCTTAATTTATAATATGTAATTTAAATTTGGATGTTATTTTTTTACTAATTTGAATGTTATGTAGTTTAAATTAGAATTGTGTGTTGGTGACAAATCTTATAGAAGAGATTAAAGTGATGGGTTTTTTGTGGATGAGAAGAAGGTCAAAGGGTGAGGCAATAACCTGGGAAAATTGGCTTGAGTTTGAGTTAACAAGTTCGGGATTTAAGATGTATTTTTTTTCTCTTCTGTTGTATCATGATGTGCTGGTTAACATGTCTGTTAGCCTATGCCCACCATAGATTCTTGCACTATTAATCTTTTACTAGTAAAAAATAAAGAGCAAGTGCTTCTCTTGTATGTGTAAAACACACGTAATATACTCTAGTAGACTAGGCAAATATGGAACCAACATGTGGATGAAAAAGGCTTCCAGCACTAACAGTTGTACCAAGTGGAGTGAAAGGTATACTAACAATCATCTGTTTATATATAGGGCAATAGATATTTTCTAGTCTAAGATATTACTCTTGAATTATCCATTTGTTTATTTGCCTTGCAAATCATATTTTTCTTATTAATTTGAATGTTACGTAGTTTATTACTATAATTTATTTGATGTTATTTGTTGTTTGTTTAAAACAAATAAAATATATTTCATAAAAAAAAGGGTGGATGGTGGTTTGGGTCATGACCACACCCTTAGGATGGTGGTTTTGGATGGTGGATGAGAGATCGATGACATGGCGATGACATGGAGGGTCATGGTGGTCATGAGGGTCATGACCACACCCTATAGCCTAAGATCATACCTTGTTTTCGAAACTATAAAAGTATGTCCTAAATATAACATCCTGATCACAATGTGACTTGTGTGTTAGAGATATTGAGATCGCAACCCCGCCATTGAGACCATGAAATCTAAATTTTAGGTGTGTAAACAAGCCCAGATGCTCGAGAGCTACCGTAAATACTTATCGAATCATTGGCAAGTATAAAACTACAATATTCACAAAGTAATCACGGTTTCAATGAATATATATTAAATAAAAGTAAACTGGTTACAGTTGGATATATATATAGAAGAACGAGTACGTTGGTGATTTTTATAAAATAAAATACACATTCCATGAATTTTGGCGACACATGTAAAGAAAGTATCTTGTTTATTCTATGATTTCCATCTTGGGAGCAGCGTATCCCTTAAACATGTTATGTCTATGAGCTTAAAGTATTTTTTTTTTGAAAAGTGAACTTCATTAAAAAACCGACTAACCCGAAAACCGGGAGGCAACAAACAAACAAACAGAGACTACATAATTACAAATTTACACCAATTTTCCCACGATAACTCTTTATACTTAGTTCTATTCCTAGCCCACAAATACCCATACGACTTCACGTCGCTTAAAATCTTTTCGATTCTGAGTCTCCTGTTCCTGAACTTAGCTTCGTTTCTAGCCTTCCATATGCACCAGCACGCAATGATAATAATGCCATACAGAAAGGTTCTTTCCGGATCCTTTAAGCCGCTGAAGTCATGGGCCGCCAAAAGATCTTGGAACGAAAACGCAAAGATCTGCGGCACCTTGCACCACCTACTAATCGCATTCCAAATCACATTAGCCACATAACATTCCGTAAATAGGTGAGAGACCGAGTCTTCTCCTTCATTGCAGAGCCCGCAACCCGAGTCAGAAATATTGACGTTTCTTTTGCGGAGAGCGTCCACCGTAGGAATTCTTCCTAAATCCGCCCGCCACGCAAACACATTACACTTCACTGGCAGCCACTTACACCACAAAAAGCTGGCCTGCACCGCCGGACAATTACCTTTGGCCAAAGTCTTTTTCACCGCTCCGACGCTAAAACTTTCAGGGCCGTTCCCGATCCAAGCCCACTTGTCCGCACTATCCGAGACCTGAAAATTATCCAGCAAAGCCGATAAGCTGGACAAATCACCCAGCTCCGAAGCCGAGGCTAGCGGCCTTTTCCAATGCCAACACAGCCTGTTTCCATCGCTATCAGTCAACACACGCTCACTAATTTTAACCTTCCTATTAGACTCCAATTGAAATAAATTTGGGAACAGGTCTTTAAGAGGTTCACAGGAGACCCACGGGTCTAGCCAAAAAGCAATACACTCAAATTATTGCATCACCTTAGGTTGTGTTATAGCGAGGTGAAAGGTGAAAAATGTTGTGTTACATAGACTCATGAGTCAATAATAGGATCTGTAAGCTCGCGAGTCAATCTTCATATGTGAAGCTCGAGCTCGTCTAAGCTTGGCTTAAGATACAAGATTTTGGCTAACTGATCTCGATCGAGTAGCTCATGAATAGTTTGATTTAGTTCGAGTGATTCCATTCGTCAAATGAACTTACCATCAAGGGCGGACCCAAGCCTACTCCAAGGTGGGCGGGCGCACCCCCGGGGAAAAAAAATTAGTGCTAAGTTCCGTCGAAAATCCCGTCCGCACCCCTTGGAATTTTTCGTCCGCACCCCTTGGAATTTTTCGACCGCACCCTTGAAATTTTTCGTCCGCACCCCTTAGGTAAAAAGTGTTATCAATTTATATTTTAATTTTTTTTAGTAAGCTCTTATTTAAAAAAAAAAATACTACCTAAATTATATAACTTTTAATACCTAACTAACTAAACCCAAATACCCATACCTTTACCCACTTATAATTCCTAACTAGCTAGCCCACTAAGTCTTAGCCAATTAACCAAACCCAACAATATTTCAAACTATAATAAAATAATTAAAGCCCAAAACCTTTAGAAATTCTCTCCGGCTCTCTCTCTCTCTCTCTTGCGTCCCTACACTGCCAACGAACAACATCACCCAGCGACAACAGTCCAGCAGCCGGCGACCACCGTAGTCAGCCACCATACCACCGTCGTTTGACACCAAATGTAACCGGAATCCGAACACGGGTAAGTTTCTTTGTTATTTTGATGATTTTGGTTGATATTATAGGAGAAAAAAGGGTAATAAAGTTGTTAAATAGGTTTGAAATTTTGTGTGTTTTAACGTTGTTTATGGTTGTTTAGATGATTTTTAGGGTGATTATGTTGTTTATATATTTTTAGGGTGATTACAACTTACGTTATGATTTCTAGTGCTTGAATAGTTGAAAACTAAAATTGAAACATTATGTTATGGAGCGATGAACTTATGTTATATAGAGAAAGAATTGTTTAAGAAATTAGCTTTAGATGATGTTTTGGATAGATTTCAAAAAATGAAAACCCGTAGGGCGTCGACGTTTTAATTATGTTTGTAACAAGGTTTGACATGTTTTTGATGATTATATAAATTTAGTTTGATGTTCGTTTGTTTTACATGACCCGACCCGACCCGATACGAACCGATTTTTTTACTTATATACCTAGGGGCCTAAAATTTTTAAAAATGTTCCGCACCCCCATGGAAAAATTCCTGGGTCCGCCACTGCTTACCATGGTAAGGGAGATAGGGTTCACTTAGCCGATATTCTTTGTTCATGTGAGTGATGGTTTGCCGAAGTCATGGCGTACTGAATCATGTTGGGAGTGGGTTGGGTCACGGTATGGTGCGGTGTGGGTGCAAAGATGGGTATGTAGTATACTAGTATATGCCCCGCCCGCGTTGCGGGGCGATTGGGCGGGGCGATGGCCGAATAATTCTCAATCAATTACATAAAGACTACTATAATTTTGCTATGGGGAAAAAAACGATGATATGACCGTAATTTTGGGCCTCCCTCTGTATGGCTGTACAGAGGGCAAAATCATAAATATATTTTGAACCGGAGGCGAAATCATAATTTTAAACTGAGAGCAAAATCATAATTTTTAGGTAGGGGTAAAAACATATTTTCATTTTGAACGGTGGGGAAAAGCGTAATTTTGAGCTAGAGGGGAAAACAACATTTTATTTTTAGCTGGGGGGGAAAACGTAATTTTAAACAAAGGGCGAAACCGTAATTTTAAACTGGGAACAAAAGTAAAAGTTAGGTTTTCAATCAAGGGTAAAAGTGTAATTTTGAGCTAGGGGCAAGAGTATAATTTTATTTTGAGCTGGGGGCAAAAAGGTAATTTTAAACAAAGGAGGAAAACGTAATTTTAAACTGGGAATAAAATTAATTTAAAAATAGGTTGGTCCAATGGGGAAGTGTCAGGCAGCTGGCTGACACTATTCCCCCATTTGGGTAAATTTTTAACTGAGAGGAAAATCATAATTTTTTAGCTGGGGGGAAAAAGCATAATTTTGAGCTGAGAGTAGAATCGTAATTTTGAGCTAGAGGGAAAAACAACATTTTATTTTTAGCTGGGGGAAAACGTAATTTTAAACGGATGGCGAAACCGTAATTTTAAACTGGGAACAAAAGTAAAAGTTAGGTTTTAACCCGATGGCAAAAGCGTAATTTTTAGCTAGGGGCAAGATTATAATTTTATTTTGAGCTGGGGGCATAACGGTAATTTTAAACAAAGGACGAAAGCGTAATTTTAAACTGGAAATAAAATTAATTGAAAATTAGGTTGGTCCAATAGGGGAGTGCCAGGCAGCTGCCTGGCACTGTTCCCCCATTTGGTATTTGGGTAAATTTTTAACTGAGAGGAAAATCATAATTTTTTAGCTGGGGGGAAAAAGCGTAATTTTGAGCTGAGAGTAGAATCGTAATTTTGAGCTAGAGGGAAAAACAACATTTTATTTTTAGCTGGGGGAAAAACGTAATTTTAAACGGATGGTGAAACCGTAATTTTAAACTGGGAACAAAAGTAAAAGTTAGGTTTTAACCCGATGGCAAAAGCGTAATTTTTAGCTAGGGGCAAGATTATAATTTTATTTTGAGCTGGGGGCACAACGGTAATTTTAAACAAAGGACGAAAGCGTAATTTTAAACTGGAAATAAAATTAATTGAAAATTAGGTTGGTCTAATAGGGGAGTGCCTGGCACTGTTCCCCCATTTGGTATTTGTAGTAGTTAGAATTAGCAAATGGTTGGATCTTGGTCAGATATTGATCTATTGATAAATGGTTCAGTTTATGAGCTATTTGGTTGGATCATGGGTTCGTAACTCATTAATTTTAAATAATTCAGATAATATATTTTTTAGACTGAATAAAATAAATATATCATTGCTCTAAAAATTTAATTATTTTTTATATTGTATCCATCACTTTGTGTCCTCTCTGATTTACATAATAAATGTTACCACTACTTTTATATTCACGATAAGATTGGTTTTCAAGCCCCATAATGTCCTGAAAATTGTTTTTTATTTTTATTTTTTTAGTTATTAGATTATTTTTCTAAACTACGTGTTAGATTTTTTAATAACTAATAAAAACATGTAAGTTTGTCCTTTTTCTCTGTAATATTACATGTTTCTAAACTATGCTTACTAAAAAAAGTTTAGTCATTGTTTAACATAACTTATAATTAAATATATCTAAGACATAAAAAAAGAAAATAAAATTTAACTATTACTTAATATCCGGACTCTTATATGCTCGCTTAAATGTCTTTTATTGTCTAAGTTGAGGCTTATTGTTCTAGGATTGCTCACAATCAAGCGTGTACTTAACTCTGACGTACTCTTATCATCCATAACAATGCGCTCAAACACTCTCCTATGGTGGTATTTGAGACTAGTTAGCTTCACTTACCAACGACCATTGTGACATTTGCCAATTCTTTAGGTGTTATGCTTTAATAAGTAGAAACCGATAATCATTTAGCTATAGTATATACCAACAAAATAATTTTACATTTATTTAAACAAAATTTATGTGACGACCCATTAAGTAGTTATGAAAAATAGTTATTTTGATCGCAATAAAAACATAAAAAAAAACTATGACAAATAAGTCGTATGAGACACTATAACACTAAGGCTTACATTTTAACTTTTGAACCAACAAAAACACACTTGCTCTAAAATCTGTTAACAAAATATACTTATTACCCATTTTATGGGACTCTTATCCGCACTACTCTAGTGGGGATAAAAATCTGGTGCTACTTGGCCAAGAGGACATTGACATTATGGGTTACGCGCTACTTTAGTGGGGATAAAAATCTGGTGCTACTTGACCAAAAGGACATCAACACTATGGATTACGTAATTCGTTGATATCTTAAATAAATAAATAAATAAAGTTATGCGCTACTTTAGTGGGAATAAAAATCTGGTGCTACTTGGCCAAAAGGACATCAACACTATGGGTTACGTAATTCGTTGATATCTTAAATAAATAAATAAATAAATAAATAAATAAATAAATAAATAAATAAATAAATAAATAAATAAATAAATAAATAAATAAATAAATAAATAAATAAATAAAGCCATATGATCCTTGGAATAGCCCAACGACAATTGTATTTGTTGCAGAGACCATACTGAGTGAGGGAACATATAATGGGCCGAATTGGCCCAATATTAAAACAAAAACGATTTATCCTAGTGGGCCAAATCAGACCAATCCAATAAGAGAGACGCATTATTTGAAAGTTGAATATACTAAAAAGTAAAAACTAAGTAAGTTAATATGCCCTTAACTCCTTATGTCCTGTTATAACCGAAGTTTCAATATTATTTATTGATGATGGGGTGGGTTAAAACTCACTTCCCCTCCCGTAATAATAGAAGGATATTAAGAATTCATTCACATAAAAGCAATAAGAAGGAGATATTCACTTGTAAACGGGTAAGCATACACAAGACAAGCATAGCCATGCGTCGTCTTCAGGAATAAACAAGGAGGAGTCATCTCCTTGTCAGCAAAGCACCGACTCAAAGGCATGATGCCCGAGGCAAGTAAGAAATCTCATCATTCAAAGACAAAAGGTTGAGACAAGATTCACTAATATTAGGCCCAGTGGCGGACCCAGGATTTTTTTTCAATGGGGTCCGCTTTTTTCAAGTCTTAAGATTTTTCACAACCCAACGTTAGAATTTTCGAGTCGGTCATCATTCGGGTCGGGCCAGGCGAGGAGTGTAATAAAGAACAATAGGTTTTTCCTCAACATTATTTGTCTATATATGTAGAAATATAAACAAAAAGGTAACAAAAAATATTTCTTCACATCTTCTAGTTTTATATGTGACATCTTAAAACATCAAACATCTAACAAAAAGGAGAAATTCAAGAAAAATTATTAAGTTGTGAGATTAAATATATAAATGTAATATTTAATCTTGTAGCCTATATAATCATTTATATTATATTAGATCAAATTATATTTATTAACCTATTAATAATTAGTTGGTAATTGTTGATGGACCATATTACCCTTATTAACTAATTGGGTTTCCTCTTGGGTGTATAAATAAGGGGCTTATTAGAGAGTTAAAGGGTTACACACATTATACAATCACAACCCTCATTAACATCAAGAATTTGTGACTCTCTCCCCTAACCGAAATTACCCTACTTCGGTTTTCATCACCATCATAACTTACACCCCAAAGAGGAACCAGATCATCCTGACAATCATGTCGAACTCAATGGCTGCATCTCTGACTGGATTCTCTGCTGGCCTGTCTGCTGTAACAGGTATTATTCATGTTTTCCATTACATTTAAACAGAACTGATCCAACATGTGGTATCAGAGCATATGTTGATAAACCAGTTCTGTTTTCGTATCCATTATTCTTGGATCAAAATCTGGAAAACGGAAGTTTTTTAAGCCTTAAAATCAAAAACTGTTTTCGGGTTGTTTGTGACCGAAATCCCTGTTTCGGAAACTGTTAATTGATAAACCGACTCGAAATTATAAAGATTAAACTTATTATCACGAAATCCCTTACAAAACCATTAAAATCAGGTTTCGGATTTCCAGATTATGTTCTTATTCTGTTAGGGTTCATCATAATGTTCTAAGAAAACTTGAAAATTCCCTAAGATTTGGAATATAATTTAGATTAGTGGGTGTTTTTCCTGTTTTTGATCTTATTTTTATCTAATAAAATTCCGAAAACTGTTAAAGAGATATCAGTTATTATTTTCGAAATATTTTGATAAGTTTAGATCAGCATTAAAACAGGAAACATTATCCCACAATCCCTTAAATTTCGAGTTTTCAGTTATTATCACAAAACAGCTGTTAACGAGGTTGCTACTCGCAACCATGAGGTTGCTACTCGCAACCATGAGGTTGCTACTCGCAACCATAAGGTTGCGACTCGCAACCATAACGTGATTTATCGCAACCATGAGGTTGCTACTCGCAACCATAACGTGATTTATCGCAACCATGAGGTTGCTACTCGCAACCATGAGGTTGCTACTCGCAACCATAACGTGATTTATCGCAACCAGGAGGTTGCTACTCGCAACCATAAGGTTGCGACTCGCAACCATAACGTGATTGATCGAAACCATGAGGTTGCTACTCGCAACCATGAGGTTGCTACTCGCAACCATAAGGTTGCGACTCGCAACCATAAAATGATTAGTCGAGACTAAGGTTGCGACTCGAGACCGCGCTAACAGGTGGTTTGCTATTAAATACTTGGTTTTATTAATACTTAATTCATTAATCAGAATCAGATAATTTTACAAAACCAAAATAGCTTTACTTGAATGAGCTTCTGATGTATTAATTCTGGCCAAAGCTGATTTAATACATCTATTTATTGTTCAAGTATTATAAAAGGCTATGTTAAGCATGCATTACAAACCTGAAATGTCTTAATTCTGGCCAAAGCTGATTTAATTCATTTATGTTTAGCATGCTTGACAAGTGCATAACTAAAGTGATTGTCTCATTTCTGGCCAAAGCTGATTTGTCACGATTGCTTTGCACACATACTTAAATGATTACACTTCTGGCCAAAGCTGATTTGTCTTCGTTTAAGTAGAATTTTTACTAAGTCTATTATTTTGATGTTAGTAATAGACATTATCACAGCTTCATAATTAAAATGGTCATTATTTATGCCTGCCTTAGTATAACATGCCCATTAGATCACATTAGGATTTCTTCTTTTGTATCATAACTTGCTCATCTTATTTCCATTATCAGCACCCAATTGCGGGATTCCACCTTTGACTGGTGATAACTTTGCTGAATGGAAGGATGCTCTCATGCTTACGCTTGGGCTGCTGGACTTTGATTATGCCCTAAGAGAGAATAAGCCAGCGGACCTTACCGCCACCACTACTGCTGCTGAGCAGATAGTCCATGATAAATGGACTAGGTGTAACCGCATGTCTCTCATGTTCATGAAGCAGTCTATTCATAACTCAATCAGAGGAGCCATTCCTGATTCTGAAAATGCTAAAACCTATCTGGCTTCTGTGGAGGATCAATTCAAGGGAACATCAAAAGCACACGCTAGCACTCTTATCCTCAAGCTGGTGACAACTAAGTATGATGGGAGGAGCGGCATTCGCGAACACATCATGATGATGCATGATATGGCCAATAAGCTGAAGGGCCTAGAGATGGAAATCAGTGATGGTTTTCTCGTTCACTTCATCATCACTTCGCTTCCTTCGTCCTATGAAGCTTTCAAGATCAATTACAACACTCAGAAGGACAAATGGACGATGAGTGAGCTGATCGCTATGTGCGTGCAGGAGGAAGAGCGTATGAAGATGGATCGCACTACTGATGTTGCTAACTTCACCACTTCCAGCTCAAAGAAGAGGAAGAACTCTTATCAAAGAAAGGATGCTTCTAAGGTTCAAAAGCCAAATCCAAATCCTAATACAAGTGCACCTTCCAGCTCTAAGAACTCCTTAGGCAAACCCTATTGCAAGTTCTGTAAGAAAACAGGACATAAGCAAAAGGAATGCCCTGACTTTAAGGAGTGGCTGGCTAAGAAAGGTAACGATTTTTTCATGATACTTGAGTCCTTTAATTTAAATGTTCCTGCTAATTCTTGGTGGTTTGATTCTGGTTCTATGGTTCATGTAACCAATTCACTTCAGGGATTCCTTACAATCCGGAAGCTGGGAAGAAACCAAAGAACACTTAAAGTTGGGGATGATCGGGAATTAGAAGTGAAGGCCATAGGAACATTACAATTATTTTTGAAAACTGGTTTATGTATTAAACTTTATGATACCTTATATGTTCCTGAGGTAACTCGGAACCTTGTATCAGGACCAAAGTTAGACATGGACGGTTTTGTCGTTTCTCATGGTCATCGCAAACTCTCTATTCTCTATGATTCCGTTGTTTATGGTACTGGCATTCTGGATGGTGGTCTCTATAGATTAGAACTAGATGATAATTTTTCCAAATCTTTGTTGTCATATAATATTAATGAATCACTCACAAAGATGGAAAAGAAACAAATTCGAGACTTAGAGACTTCATCTATGTTGTGGCATCAACGTTTAGGCCACATCTCAAGAGAACGATTAAATCGTCTCGTAAAGGATGAAGTCTTACCTCCTCTCGATTTCACCGATTTTGGAACATGTGTCAAATGTCTTAAAGGCAAAATGACATCAGCGAATAAGAAAGGTGCCACTAGGAGCTCTAATTTATTAGAACTCATTCACACTGACATTAGTGGTCCCTATCAAATCGCTGGCATCACAGGACATACTTCATTTATCACTTTCATTGATGATTATTCTCGTTACATGTACTTGTATCTTATAAAGGAAAAGTCTGAATCTCTTACAACTTTTAAAGATTATAAAGCTGAAGTTGAAAAGCAATTAGATCGTCAGATTAAAGTTGTGAGATCAGACAGAGGCGGTGAATATTATGGAAGACATACTGATGTGGGTCAAGCTCCTGGTCCATTTTATGAGTTTTGTAAGGGCCAGGGGATTGTGAACCAATACACCATGCCTGGTACACCTCAGCAGAATGGTGTCGCTGAACGAAGAAATCGTACCCTTATGAACATGGTGCGCAGTATGTTAGCCAACACTAATTTACCATTATTCCTCTGGACTGAAGCGTTAAAAGCAGCTGTTCATATACTCAATAGAGTTCCTTCTAAGTCTGTCCCTAAAACTCCTTATGAACTTTGGACAGGAAGGAAACCGAGTCTTAAATATATGAAAGTATGGGGCTGCATTGCTGAAGCAAAATTATATAATCCTTTCCTAAGGAAACTTGACCCTAAAACAGTTACCTGTTTCTTTATCGGGTATCCCGATCATTCAAAGGGTTATCGTTTCTATTGTCCTTCCCATGTCACCCGTATTGTTGAAACCAAGCGTGCTGCGTTCCTGGAGGATTTCAAGGTCAGTGGGAGCAGTACTAACCCTTATGAAGAATTGCAAGAAGTACAAGACGCGGGGGGGAGAGACTCGTCGCTTACCATTACTCCGTTTACTCCTCTTGTACCACATGCAACTGCACCTGAAGCCACTGCACAAACTCTAACTCCACAACCAGAACTCATTATACCTCATAACGAAGGCACATCAAACGCTCAAAACCAAGACAACGCTCAACCCGAAAATCAGCTCAGGAGGTCATCTAGGCAAAAACGGCCTACTAATTGGGATGATTATATTACCTACCTGACTGAAATGGATGCTGGAAAGCTCAATGATCCTATCTCTTATAATGAAGCCATTAGCAGTGATCAGTCTTCTGAATGGAACAAAGCAATGATTGATGAGCTTGAATCCATGAAGAAAAATGACGTTTGGGATTTGGTAGAATTACCCAACGGTGTAAAACCTGTAGGTTGTAAATGGGTGTTCAAAACAAAACTGGATCCGAATGGGAACGTTGAACGCTATAAAGCGAGATTGGTTGCAAAGGGCTACACTCAGAAAGAGGGAATTGATTATCAAGAGACGTTTTCACCTGTCTCTCGTAAAGATTCATTAAGGATCGTCATGGCCCTAGTAGCTCATTTTGATTTAGAGCTGCATCAGATGGACGTCAAAACTGCTTTCCTTAACGGAGACTTAGACGAAGATGTTTACATGAAACAACCTGAAGGCTTTAAACCTGAAGGTCAGGAGCATCTAGTCTGTAAGTTGAAGAAATCCATTTATGGGTTAAAACAAGCATCACGTCAATGGTATCTCAAGTTTGATGAAGTCATGAAGAGGCAAGGTTTTATGAAGAATCAAGTGGATCAATGCACCTACCTCAAGATGAGTGGGAGTAACTTTACTATACTTGTCCTTTACGTAGATGACATTCTATTGGCAAGTAATAGTTTAGACATGTTGCATGAGTCGAAGCGGTTACTCTCGCATAACTTCGACATGAAGGATCTCGGAGATGCTTCTTACGTCATTGGTATCGAAATTCACCGAGATAGACACAAAGGGATCTTAGGATTGTCTCAAAAGACTTACATAGATCGTGTCCTTACACGTTACAACATGCAACAGTGCAAACCCTCCGTCGCTCCAGTAGTTAAGGGAGATGTTTTCGGTTCATTCCAGTGTCCGACAACAGAGGTTGAAAAGGAGCAAATGAGCCAGATACCTTACGCGTCAGTAGTCGGGAGCCTGATGTATGCTCAAGTCTGTACTCGCCCAGATATCGCTTATATTGCTGGAATGCTAGGCCGTTATCAGACTAATCCTGGCCTAGATCACTGGAAAGCAGCTAAGAAGGTCCTCAGATATCTGCAAGGGACGAAAGACTATAAACTGACTTATAGAAGAAGTGATCACTTAGAAGTGGTAGGTTATTCTGATTCTGACTTTGCTAAATGCAAAGATGACAAGAAATCCACTTCGGGCTACATCTTTATGTTAGCAGGCGGACCCATCTCATGGAAGAGTCATAAACAACAGTTAACTACAACTTCCACAATGATGGCAGAATACATTGCTGTTTACAACGCAACCTGTCATGGAATGTTGCTTAGAAATCTGATCACTGGACTCAAAATTGTTAATTCCATTTCTAGACCATTGAAGCTTTACTGTGATAACTCAGCTGCCGTTAGTTTCTCGAACAGTAACAGTTCGACTGGAGCTGGTTTATATCTCGATACAAAGTACTTGTTCGTACGTGAACGTGTTGAGGAAAATAATCTTTGTATAGAGTATATTAGTACTAAAGATATGCTAGCGGATCCGATGACTAAAGGTCTCCCACCTAAAGTTTTCGAAGAACATGTATCGAATATGGGACTTACTAAAAACCTTGTTTAATGGCATATTGTACTAGCTTATGTTTTAATTAATAAAATTTCCTCAGTTTGATTTTGTATGTCTCTAACATATGTTCTGCCGGTGTAATGACATATAGACAAATATAAATACAAATCAGACGCTAAAGGGCTTATACATATTTTGATCGTAACTATTAGGTTTTAAATTGAGGCTATAGTATGACTAATGGGGGTCCTGAGTCGAATGATGATTCAACGGCTGTATTTCTCTGCTATAGTTCTTGGTTTAAAGCTAAAATGAGTGTTAACTCCTGGCCAGGCTTACCTAATACTCATGATAAATGATTACTTGGCTAAGTGGGAGAATGTGAGATTAAATATATAAATGTAATATTTAATCTTGTAGCCTATATAATCATTTATATTATATTAGATCAAATTATATTTATTAACCTATTAATAATTAGTTGGTAATTGTTGATGGACCATATTACCCTTATTAACTAATTGGGTTTCCTCTTGGGTGTATAAATAAGGGGCTTATTAGAGAGTTAAAGGGTTACACACATTATACAATCACAACCCTCATTAACATCAAGAATTTGTGACTCTCTCCCCTAACCGAAATTACCCTACTTCGGTTTTCATCACCATCATAACTTACACCCCAAAGAGGAACCAGATCATCCTGACAATCATGTCGAACTCAATGGCTGCATCTCTGACTGGATTCTCTGCTGGCCTGTCTGCTGTAACAGGTATTATTCATGTTTTCCATTACATTTAAACAGAACTGATCCAACATAAGTTTTATCTTTGATCACTCAGAATGCTTATCTTTGTTATATCAAATTTGTTGTTAGAAAAACATTAGGATAGGAAAACAGTTTGAAAATTGTACATATTAATATATTATCACATCTCAATCTTTTGTTCAGAAATAAGAACTGTGATGGAAATTCAAGTAACAAAACTCAAAAAAACAAACAGAAAATATGTTTACCTGTTGGATTTTAAAATATTAGCCAAAAAACGTGATGAAAATGATTTGAACCAATGACCTCTTGGTTGGAAAACAAGGGATTTGCCACTACAACAAGTTTAATTTTGATACTATGGGTTCCATCTGTAAATTCTTATGGGGTCCTTGAAAAATTTAACATACCAACTCTACTACGTTTACTAAAAACATTGGGGTCCCGGGACCCCGATCCACAAAGAGTGGGTCCGCCCCTGATTAGGCCTATAAACGAACCGAACGTTCATGAACTGTTCGTGAACTTGTTCGGTGGGAAGTCCGTTTATGTTCGTTTATTTGATAAACGAACGAACACGAAAAAAATTTTGTTCGATCTAATTAAACGAACGAACATGAACACACCTTATGTTCGTTTATTAATGTTCGTGAACGTTCGTTATGTTCGTTCATTTATGTTCGTGAACGTTCGTTTATGTTCGTGTAAATTTAGTAAATGCAAAAATAGTTATATTTATATGAATATTAGGCTTTCTAACTACTTATATCAATAAAACTAATTAGTAATTGAGTTTTCTAGTAAAAAAAAATGAAATTGTAAATTTTTTTAGATCGTAACTGATCACTTACATAATATTCATATAAAAACCTACTTAATTTTAGCATCTATGAACTCTAATTTAGATGTGTTTTCGGATAAACTATAATATATTTGAGTTGTTTGTTTGTGTTTGCTAATGTTAAATTGTGTTTGTTCATATTTGTTGAATTACGTTCATTTGTGTTCATTTTTGTTTGTTCAATCATGTTTCTTTGTGTTTCGTTTGTGTTGGGTTATGTTCGTTTACTGTTCGTTTAGGCTTTAAACGAACGAACATAAACGAACACGAAGATGCTCGATTTCTTAATAACAAACACAAACAAAAAAATGTGCTCGGTTATATGTTCATGTTCGTGTTCGGTTAAAGTTAAATGAACGAACATGAACATGCCTATGTTCGTGTTCGTTCGGTTCGTTTACAGGCCTAATTAATATGGCATAAGGAGACAAGACTAGATATGTCGCTCTCAGCAGGAGGGAGGTCAAAGAGTTATCCGATATGGTATGGTACGGAAGAGAAAAACACAAGTCTGGAAAGCAGGAAAGGAACCTGGTACACTTCTTCTCCTGGAAGCGTCACGGGTTGGCTTAGGAACAAGAGGAGTCACTTGGCTGGCTATAAATACCAAGCCAAGGGGTCATTGAAGAATACTTTAGATAGAAGACTCATATCTCAGAATTGTAAACCATTCGCTACTTTACTCCTCCTTTGTATTCTAGTATACTCTTCCTTTGTAATTCTATTATACATTTTCCAGCTGTTACATGTACTCCTTCTTTGTACTCTTACCATTTAGCGTTGATTTTCCCAAGGATAAGTGCTTTTTTTTTTGGGTAAAGGTTTCACCCTGGTAAATTTTTATATCACAACAAAACCAACAAAGAACAAGTGGTAGACAGAAACGTCTACCAATTCAAATCCCCGACATGCCGGGGAAATGTACAACCAAGAAAGAAAAAACATCTAACACACGAACCACAACTAACCACCAAACAAATCAGACTAGCATCCTAGACGAACACTAATTTGATCTGAACATTAACACAACCATATTAGCCTAGTTGATCGTAAATTACTAGCCCTTTCGGCAGCTTCCAATATTCAAGAATTTTCTCCACTTGTCTCGAATCCTTGAACTTCAAAGTTACCAACTTCAATCGAACCGAGGAGTTGACCGCATCCGCAACTTGCTGAGCTGAGCGTTGAGTATTCGCAAACAACCTGGAATTCCTTTCTAGCCAAATCTGATAAACGGACGCCGCAACCAAAATCCTTCCAATAACGTGCTTTGCTAATTTTGAACCTGATGTGTGAACAAGATGCTGGAAAATGTCCTCCCACTTATCCGAGATGTGTTGCATTGCTCCCATGGGTTTAACTATCATCCAAACTTGTGTCGAAAAAGGGCATTCAAAGAATAAATGCGTTCGAGAATCAATACCGTGCTGACACAATGGACAACACATCAGCCGCAAGTTTACGGGTCCACCAACATCCCAATGCTTCAACCTATCTTGAGTCTTAAGCTTGTTCCCAATCACTAGCCACATGAGAAACGCATGACGCGGTATACACTGAGAAAACCAAACTGCTCTATACCAGTTTACACTTGGGTTGCTTAACCGAAGTGTATCCCAGACATTCTTGGACGAGTATGTTGTTTCCTTTCCGTTATTATCAATCCAGGCAATGGTATCTTTTTTATTTGGCGTTAAACTCGGGATCTGCATATTTGCCAGAGCCGGGTATGTGTCTAGCCAAGCCTCCGGCCATAACCATTGACCATCATTCACCACTTCCGCTAACTTTGTGTTAATGCAAAAGCCCGCTTGTTGAAACATCCTTGGCGTAATAAAGCTCCCAATTGGATCCGCATGGGACCATTTATCATACCAAGCAAATGTCGCCATGCCATCTCCTATCTTTGACCACACATGCTCACGGATAATCGGTCTAAGCTTTAAGATTTTTCTCCACCCCCACGTATATTAATTATATATACTTCATTACCACATTTTAATCGTCGTAGCAACATTTATAATTATGATTTTTATATAAACTTAAGTTAAGTGAATTACATCGAACATATGTAAAACTTGTTCTTATATAACAACTAGTAATAAGACCCGTGCGCATTGTGGCGCCGGTACATCGTAAACATTGAATAGATTAGTGCAAGTGTTATGTGATTCGTTAACTATATGAAAACGCGTGTTTCGACGTATCCGACTGAACTCAGTGTAACTTATATAACCATTGTGATTGGATCAAAATGTCAAGTAAATTGAATTTATACCATACAATCATGATGTAATGTATGTGATCCGACTCATACATAGAAAACATAATGGGTATAAAGGAAAACTGACACGTATAATCAAAAGGGATTAATTAGAGCTTTAAAAAAACAGGAAAAAACCACAATTTCCTCTACCTATAGAGTGCATGTAGTAGTTTTGAGATCCAAGATTGATCGTAAGAGTTCTTGTCAATCAAAGGCCATGCTTGGCTAATGTCTTACGTCACTTGGTGAAGACAAACCTTTTATGTATTACTTTTGATTTCCATGCTTTGGATACTTTTTATTTGGGTTTGTATTAATGACTTTAATAACTAGTTTTTATATTGAAAGTGAACTTTACTCTATCATTTCTTCATGTTTTGTTGATTCACTCATTCGTGTCTTTATACAAAGCGTGTTAACTGCCTGGAAGAGGGTTAGAAAGTGGTTTAGGTAAAGTTCTTGCCTTGTTCAGTGTATAGATCCTGCAAGGACTTGATTCAAGTTTATTGGGACTTCTCCCGAGACAAATAGCATTAAATCGGGGGAAGTAAGAACGACTTGAATACCTTATAAATAAACCGCTATTAAAACTTTAACCCGGCCTTGTGGGACTGTATCCCTGCTGACTCATACCAATATGGCGGAGGGTAGCGTTGCCTCCAAAAGAGGGACATGCCACATTTTACATTAATAACTTACTTAATTATTTTCCAATAATCCGGCCTTGCGGATTGTATCCCTGCTGACTCAGACCAATGTGGCTGAGGGTAGCGTTGCCTCCAAAAGAGGGACATGCCACAATAACTAAGATAATCTCTTAAAAAGCCAAAAGTGCGGAAATCATCAAAGGGTAAAAGAAGAGTCGGAACCAAGTGGTTCTATCTTGTTTATTTTTTTCTAACATTTTATTTTTTTTCTCTTTTATCTTTTTAAACTTACTAACATCTTTCTTCCAATTTTTGTTAGATTAGACGTCTACAATATTACGGTATTAAAAGCTCTTGTGTCCTTGGACGACCTCGATATCTTACCATCACTATGTTACGCCAACGATTGGTGCACTTGCCCTAACGTGTTGTAGAGATTGATTGTATTGTATCATGTTCTATAAATTTAAAGCTTGATAACAAGTAAAAAGTGCTAAAAATATACTAAAAATTATACCACACTCGACACACGTCAGTGTACCATCAAACATCTTCAATGTAATGGTACTCTCGAGCTCATTTGTGGTTCTATGGCTCGTTTTCTTTCAGATTCTAGCATTGCTTATCATATTTTTTTGTCCCTATACTCCCCAACAGAATGGGATTCCTGAGCGAAAAAACCGCCATCTTTCTGAGGTAACTCAAGATTTAGTGTTTCATGCTTGGTTACCAAAGAAATTATGGTATAATGCATATGCCACTAGAACCTTCCTTATTAACTGGTTACGATCTCCGGTTCTTCATCACTACTATCTTACGAGGTCCTATTTATCGCATCCTGATTACTCTCTAGTTCGCATTTTTGGGTGTTTGTGTTATCCGTTTCTTGGTTATACTCGTGCGGATAAACTCTCACTGAAATCTACTCCATGTATCTCTGTTGGCTATGCTACTGGATCATCTTTGTTATCTCTGTTATGATCCTCATACTTCTTGTACTTATACTTATCGAGATGTTCGTTTTCATGAGATGATTTTTGATATTCCCGATTCTTTCACTTCTGCTTCTTCTTTCTCTATCTCTACTTCTTCATTCTCTATTCCTCCTCCTCCTCCATTGTTCATTCCTCATCCTCCTTCTACTCCTATTCCTCCTACTTTATCTTTGTCTCTTTCTACCTCTTCTTCTCCCCTCATACTCTTATTCCTCGTGCCTCTTCTTCTTCTCCTTCTCCTTTTTCTCATCCTTCGCCTTCTCATCATCCTCCTTCTTCTGTTTCCACTCAACCAATGGTCACTAGTTCTCATGATCACACACAATAGCCTTGCCAGTTTCCTGATCATGTTCTCTTTCATGTTTCCACTATTCCTATCACTGAGCCTTCTACATTAGACATGCTCAGCAGTGGTCTGTTTGGTGGGATACGATGCATTCTAAGATTGATGTTTTACATGCCAACCAGACTTGGCGTCTGGTCAGGCTCCCATTGATGCCAACATTGTTGGTTGTAAGTGGGCTTATCAGATTAAGCATAATCTTGATGGTTCTGTGAGTCGCTACAAAGCCTAGATTGTTGCTAAGGGCTTTCATCAGACTGGGGGTATTGACTACACTGAGAATTTTAGCCATGTAGTCAAACCTACTACTATTCGACTTGTTCTTTCAGTCGCTTTCTCTCGAGGATGGTTTATTCGTCAGGCTGATGTCAACAATGCGTTTTTACATGGGTATCTTTCTGAGACCATGTATATGACACAACCTCTAGGCTTTGTTGACTCATCTAGACCATATATGTCTGTTGTCTGCAGAAGGCTCTCTATGGCCTGAAGTAGGCTCCTAGAGCTTGGTTTTCCAAGCTATCCACGGCTTTACTTGCTAATGGTTTCTCTAAGTGTATTTCAGATGTATCTCTCTTTGTTTACAGTCAGGATTTGATACTCTGTTATGTCTTGATCTATGTTGATGGCATTATTATTACTGAGAGCTCTTTTGATTTCCTTACTGGATTGATTAGGCGCTTTCATTCTCAGTTTTTGCTTAAGGATTTGGGACAATTGTCATATTTTCTAGGTATCCCAGCTACCTTTTCTGAGGATGTCCTAGCAGCGCTACTTGATTTATCATAGCGCACTGGTCTTGTTGATTATCGTCCGTTATCTACTATTGTCTCTTATAGTAGACAACTTTCTCGGCACACTGGTGATCCTTTATTTGATCCTACTATGTATCGGAGCACTGTTGTGCCTTACAATATCTTGTATTGACTCGACCAGAGATTGCTTGTGCGGTTAGTAAGGTGTCGCAGTTTCTTTAGACACCTGTTGATCGACACTGGGTCGTTGTCAAGCGAATTTTACGGTACCTTAAGGGTACCATCTCTCAAGGGTTATGCATACGCCAGTCTAATTGTGTTGATTTACATGCTTATAGCGATGTTGACTGGGCTGGGTGTCCCAATGACCCACCTTCCACCACAAGTTATTGTGTTTTTCTTGGGCCCAACCTTATCAGTTAGAGTTCCAAGAAACAACATACAATTACTTAGACTGGGTATGGTGCTCTTGCTTATATAGCTGCCGAGTTACGATGGATTACATCTATACTACATGAGTTACATATTACGATGACATGTCTACCGTCCCTTTGGTGTGACAACATTGGAGCTACATATCTTGCAGTCAATCTGGTGTTTCATCAGCGCACCAAACACTTGGATTTACTTGAATTTTATTCGTGACATGGTTTTGGCAGGTGTTTTACATGTTTGATATGTTTCTACTATGATTCAGATTACAGATCTTTTGACCAAAGGACTATCTAGTGATCATTGTGACAATCTACGATCCAAGCTTAACGTGGATGCTTCCCATTCAGATTGAGGGGGCATATTAGCATATATACATATACATATATATATATATATATATATATATATATATATATATATATAGGGGGCTGCTAGAATGAGAACCACCCCGAGTTGTAAGAACCGCGAGAACTACACCCCACGGAGCGCCGTTCGCCATGACTTTTTTTTACAAGTAGATGTGTGTATTATAAACACAGCCGTAAAAAATCATGGCGAACGGTGCTCCGTGGGGTGTAGTTTTTTACACCACAAGTTTGGTGTTTTTTAATTTTTTTTCTTTTTTCTTTTTTTTTTCACCAAACTTGTGGTGTAAAAAACTACACCCCACGGAGCGCCGTTCGCCATGATTTTTTACGGCTGTGTTTATAATATACACATCTACTTGTAAAAAAAAATCATGGCAAACGGCGCTTCGTGGGGTGTAGTTCTCGCGGTTCTTACAACTCGAGGTGGTTCTCATTCTAGCGGCTCCCTATATATATATATATATATATATATATATATATATATATATATATATATATATATATATATATATATATATAGGGGAGCGCTAAAATGAAAACCACCTCCAGTTGTAAGAACCGCGTGAACCACTTTCTGGCCATTAGATCAAGTAGATGGATGGATGAGATTAAAAGTATTTAAAAAATAATATTAAGTATTTTTTGTCTTATTATGTCTTTAATATTTTAATCAAAAAGGGTAATTTAGTAAAATTACTTTTTTTTTGTCTTTTAGTCTTTATTATTTTTTTATTACATTTTTGTTTTATTATATTACTTTTTATTTTTTAATCATAATCTTTTTATTAAAAATCATTTTTAAATTCAGATTTTTTAACAAAACAAATTACGTTTTTTGCGACCCGAGCTTTTTCAAACGTCGTTTTTTTTACACGCTGTTATTTACGCCGTCATTTACGTTAAAAAACTTTACATTTTGCGTTAAAAATTACGTTTTCCGTTTTTTCGCCCGGCTTTTTCACGCGTCGTTTTTTGACGCGCCGTTTCTTCGCCCGGCTTTTTCACGCGTCGTTTTTTCAACGCGCCGTTTTTGCGTTTTACGCCCCGGTTTTTTACGTTAACGTTATTTACGTTTTACGCGCCGGTTTTTTGCGTTTTACGTCCCAGTTTTTACGACAACGTTTTTTTTGCGTTTTACGCACCGGTTTTTTACGTTAATGTTTTTTTACGTTTTACGCGCCGGTTTTTTACGTTAACGTTATTTACGTTTTACACGCCGTTTTTTTGCGTTTTACATCCCGGTTTTTTACGTCAACGTTTTTTTTACGTTTTACGCGCCGGTTTTTTACGTTAACGTTTTTTACGTTTTTACGTTTAACACGCCGGTTTTTTACGTTAACGGTTTTTTACATTAACGTTTTTACGTTTTACGCGCCGGTTTTTTACGTTAACGTTTTTTACGTTTTAAGTTTTACGTTTTACTTTTTTAAGTTTTACGTTTTAAGTTTTACGTTTTACTTTTTACGTTAACGTTTTTTTCGTTTTAGTAAAAAAAATTTACGTTTTTACGTTTTTCCTAAAATTTTTTACGTTAAAAAGTTTACGGTTGACGTAAAAAAGTTTACGGTTTAATTTTTTTTACAAAATTTTTTTACGCAAAAACGAACGGACCCAGAAATCGCAAACTCAATGAAGCGTCTCAGATATATTGTTATCATCATCGACGCCTAAAAAAAAAAAAAAACCCAACAAACAAAAATCAAAAGAACGAGTGGATTCTAGAAAAAAAAAACGAAGTTTTGGCTCAGATTTTCCGATAATCAACGGCTGCAAAATGGGGTTGCAGGTTCAAAAACCTACCCTCCGCCGTCCTTGCCGCGCCATTGTCAGTTTTTTTTACATCATCACTGCCGATTCAAAATGAGGCACCATATTCAACTGTTTTAAACATTCAAAAGGGACAAGAAACATCATTCAAACATATTTCAAGCCCAGATTCAACATTCAAACATATTCAAACGATTTGAACATTCAAAAGGTTACCATGCCTTGATTTCGATATCTGTTCCAACAAAACCCAGCAAAAAAGTAGCCTGTTCAAACCACAAAGTTCATCACAAATCACTAGAAAAAGCAAAGTTCATAAAAAATCACTAGAAAAGCAAACTCATTCCAAAAGCACCATGAACATCGTTCAAACATATTCAAAAAGCACCATGAGCATCATTCAAACATATTCAAATATTCAACATATTCAAAATAGCACCAGATTAAAAAAGCACCATGAACATCAATAAAAAACCCCAAATCAAAAAACCCCAAATCAGAACCAAAAAACATCAATAAAAAATCGCTACCTTTTCGGCATCCGACCGTCTGCTGCCGGCCTCCTTTTTCCTCTTCGGTTCTCTCCCTCCTTCCCGTTCTCTCCTCCCCCGATCTCTCTCTCTGTTCAGCTTCTTTCTCCGCTACTAATAACCACGCCGCAAACCATCAGGGGGTGTGTGGCGACGGTAAAAAAGCGACGCCGGAGCACCGGTATTCGCTGGTAACTGGCTCCGATCACCTGTAAAATCGGACAAGAGAGAGACAGAGTGTGTTGGAGAGAGAGCGGGTTGTGAGTGTGAGAAAGGTAGGAGGAGTTCCAGGCGGGGGATGTGGGTGACGGCTATGAAGATGCCAGAGACGATGCCGGTGGTGTTCATAAAGCTGACGATTATGATGGTGGTGTTCAAAACCCTGAAGATGATGGAGATGATGATCTTCATCTTCATCAGATGATATAGAGGAGAGATGCTTGAGTGTCTCAAAAAATGAAAATGAAGAGAGAGATATGAAATGACTTTAATAAATAAGACAAGATAGACTGACATTGAAAAGTGATATATAAAGTAAATTACCTAAATAACCTTTTGGTTGGCTTGATGTAATTGGTGGAGAGTGGTTCTCACAGTTCTTACAACTGGGTGTGGTTTTCAGTTTAGCGGCTCCCTATATATATATATATATATATATATATATATATATATATATATATATATATATATATATATATATATATATATATATATATATATATATATATATATATATATATATATATAGGGGGCTGCTAGAATGAGAACCACCTCGAGTTGTAAGAACCGCGAGAACTACACCCCACGGGTGGGCGTTCACCATGATTTTTTTTACAACTAGATGTGTGTATTATAAACACAGCCGTAAAAAAAATTTTAAACGCCGCGGCCGAGGGGGTAGTTTTTTACACCACAAGTTTGGTGTTTTTAATTTTTTTTTCTTTTTTCTTTTTTTTTCACCAAACTTGTGGTGTAAAAAACTACCCCCTCGGCCGCGGCGTTTAAATTTTTTTTTACGGCTGTGTTTATAATACACACATCTAGTTGTAAAAAAAAACATGGTGAACGCCCACCCGTGGGGTGTAGTTCTCGCGGTTCTTACAACTCGGGGTGGTTTTCATTCTAGCGGCTCCCTATATATATATAATATATATATATATATATATATATATATATATATATATATATATAGGGGAAAGATAAATCGAAAACCCATGTGAGTTGAGAAAACCCAAATAAACCCTATGTAACATTTTTATTTTTTTCTAAAAAAAATAGGAAATGTAATATAGATGTACACGGACCTATTTATGAAAAAAAATGAAAAAAACGCTTACTATTTTTTTTTAAAAAAATGTTGAAAATTTATATGTTACATTTTTTTTGGACATACATATTATGTAACCTGAAATTTTGTAACATTTTTAAAAAAAAAACTACTTGGTGTTTTTTTGTGTTTTTTTTTTAATGTTCAAATATATGTATATTACATTTCCTATTTTTTTTTAGAAATGTATCTTGAGTTTACATGGTTTTTTTACAAAGGTTTTCTGAGTTTTCTCAACTCAAGTGGGTTTTCGATTTATCCTTCCCCTATATATATATATATATATATATATAGGGTTAGGATCATGAGTGAACAACATCCTTGTTTGTGAACAGAGTGAACTAATCTCAGCCATCCATTTGTTTTCTGATTAAAAGGATAGGATTGTAATTTTACCTTTAATTTTCATAAATTAGATTTAAAGCATTTTGTTTTAATTCTTGATTTCAGCTACATGTTTCCTATTTAAATCATTTTGTTTTAATTCTTCATTTCAAGAGATTATACATTTTCTCATGACATATTTACATTCTCTCATTTTCCAACTTCCTTGGATGATGATTCTGTTATTAATAATTAGTAGTGCATGCGGAGTTTGGAAAAAAACAAAGATTTTTTTTTATTTTGTCCCCATGGCCTCTCAAGTAAATATGGGAAGTAAGGTAAAATAATCTTTAACACCAGATCTTCTCTTCTAATAAGAATATAAAAAAAATTCGCATCAATAGCATTCGCAATTTTTTTATCATATAGTTTATAATACAAGGGGTAAATTTAAATTTAAATTAATTAAAATGAAGAAATCATCAATAACATTCCATTCATAGTGTTGTTATACATATATGTACTTTTTAATTTACATGTGTATGTATGTGTATAAAAAAGATATACATATGTGTATAAAACAGTTTGGCTGAATAGAAACTGTGTATAAAATATACACAAACAAAACTAATAAATGGTTTATACACATATGTACTTGTATTGGATACTCAAAGTACACATATGTATTATTCAAATTACATATGTATGCATGTGTATAAAACGGATATACGTATGTGTATAAAACAGGTTGGCTGAATAGTAATTGTGTTTATTTTTAAATTAGTAAATTAGTTAATTGGTGAGAGAAATGAAGAAAGAGAATGTAATTAAATATTTAATTGGAAAGAGAACTAGTTAACAATTTACAATTATACCCTTTTCATTTATTTTCTACACATAAATAATTAGAAAATTGTCATTATTATAAATCTCAAGATCTCATAAATCAATGGACAAAATTTGTTCATTTTGTTCACAAAAACAATATGGTTCACTCTTGAACCCTACCGATGTTAGTTGGTTATGGTTGTTAGTTAGTTGTGTATAGCTGGCAGTAGTTTGTATTGTGTATAAAAGCATATCATGCATCAGAACACATATAGTAATGCGCATATTTTTAAGTGGTTTAGGGTTTTAATCCCATAGTGACCATTAATATAAATTTAGGAGTAGGTTTAGCTGATGTGTATAAGTTAACAATTCTAAAAATGCTAAACAAGAACAATTAAGATGTAATATCTATTATGTTCATTTACTCACAAGTTATCGATATAACTATATAATCAAAAGATGTTAGTTAACGAGACTTTTTCATGAATATTTACCAATATAGAGCATAATGGTGTGTAAATGTATGATAATCTGAAAAGTTTATAGAATATTATTTATTTAGGGAAAATATCAAACATGAAGTTTAGTTTTGGTAGGAAGGAAAGATAGGAAGCAATAAGAAGAGGACATGTGGCAAATGTAAAAAAAAAATAAGGAGGGACATTTTAGTCGAAACTCACCATCTTCAAAAAAAACCCAACATCTGCAATTCATTTCTCTTCCCCGTATACTCAAATCCACCATTTTCAAAACCATAAACTACGACATCACAACCAACACCACCACCACCTACGTTCGCCACCATCTTGACAGAAACCAGTGGCGGAGCTTGACCAAAAGTTTCGAGGGGGCGTAAAGTGATGGGACCCAAATTTTTTTTCCTATCGTTATGTTTTGGGTCGGGTCGGGTTGGCTGTTTGATTCAAGTCGGGTCAAATAATAATAGTTCCAAATAAAACAAAGTGTATATTTACCAAAATACCCATCATTTACATACAAAGTTTATAAATATTTAGGATATACAATTTAGGAAAAATAATCGGGGGCGCGATCCTATATAATTTTAAAATTTTCGCACAAAAAATCAGAACTTATACACTTCTAATCGAAATATTGGGGTGGGCGGGTGCACCCCTGGGCACCCACAATACTTCGCCACTGACATAAACTATATCTGAAACCACCACAACCACTTTCAACCACGTGTTGGGTTTTTCATATCTGAAACCACCATTCCACCATCCACCGCCATCGCTCCACCACCCACCGCCACCGCAACAAGTTTCCCCACGGTGTATCGGAGTTCTTTCTCCATCCACTGTCATTAATCAGAGTTCTTTTGTAAGTTGTGTTATTTTTATTTTCATTTCGTTTTAGGATATCAAACCTCAATTGCGTTTTTCACCTCATTATGTTTTAGTTAGAGTTCTTTTCATTTTTGTTCTTCTGGTCTTTAAAGCAGAGGCATGACCATGCTAAAACAGAAGCATGATCATGTTGGAACAAAGGCAAACCCGTTGCGTTTTAGAACCTGCAGTGCAAAGAACATGATCATGCTAAGACAGAAGCATGATCATGTTGGAACTAAGGCATACCCATGTTAAAACTACATTGCTTTTTAGAACCTGTGTTAAAACTTCATTTCTTTTTAGAACCTGCAGTGCAAAATATTGATTTTGGGTTTCATTACGCCTTACAACCTGGAGTGTAAAGAACATGATCATGCTAAAATAGAAGCATGGTCATATTGGAACAAAAGCATGACCATGTTAAAACATTAACATGGCCATGTTAAAACTCCATTGCTTTTTAGAACCTACAACGCAAAATATTGATTTTTGATTTCATTGCGTTTTACAAGCAAAAAACATGATCATGCTAAAATAAAAGCATGGTCATGTTGGAACAAAAGCATGACCATGTTAAAACATAAACATATGGCCATGTTAAAACTCCATTGCTTTTTAAAACCTGTAGTGCAAAATATTGATTTTGTGTTTCATTGCGTTTTACAACCTGTAGTGCAAAGAACATGATTATGCTAAAATAGAACCATGGTCATGTTGGAACAAAAGCATGAACATGTTAAAACATAAACATGGCCATGTTAAAACTCCATTGCTTTTTAGAATCTGTAGTGTAAAATCTTGATTTTGGGTTTCATTGTGTTTTAGAACTGGAGTGTAAAAGAACATCAAAGAACATAATCATGTTAAAAGGGAAGCATGATCATGTTGGAACAAAGACATGACCATGTTAAAACATAAACATGACCATATTATAACACATTGCGTTTTAGAACCCCGATGTTGAAACAGAGGCATGACCATGTTAAAACAAAGGCATGGCCATGTTAAAAGAGAAACATCACCTTGTGAAACCCATTGAGTTTTAGACCTGGAGTGTACATTTTCAGAATTTTAGTGCAAAGAACATGATCATGCTAAAACATAAACATGATCATGTTAGAATAGAGGCATGACTATTGATGCGTGTGAAGTGTTATATATATTAGGTGTATATTTTAAGCCATTTTTACACTTTTTAGCCAAGTTTTAAATTTATAAACACGATATTCACTAACACTAAACACACATATGGGCAAGTTCACCCATCGTGGACGTAGTATAGTGTTGGTAAAATACCGAGGTCGTCCAAGGACACAAGAGCTTTTAGTACCGGTTTATCCTCAACGTCTAATCAAATCAAAATGTTAAAAAAAGGTTTTTAAACTAGGAAAATAAAACTAACTAAAATGCTGAAAAGTAAAATAAAAATAAAAACAAAAACAGATAGACAAGATGAATCATTTGGATCCGACTCGCGTGTAGTGTAACCTTTGATTATTTTTCGCACTTTTGCACTTGTTTAAGAGATTATCTTAGTTATTGTAGTAGGCCCCTCTTTTGAAGGCGACGTTACCCTCAACCCAGTAGTTTGAGTCAGCAAGGATACAATCCTAAAGGGTCGGATTATTGAAAGATAATTAATTAAGTTATTAATGCATAATGTGGTAGGCCCCTCTTTTGAAGGCGACGTTACCCTCGGCTAAGTAGTCTGAGTCAGCATGGATACAATCCTAAGTAGCCGGGTTAAAGTTTTAATAGTAGTTTAACTTATGAGGGGGTCAAAGAGTTTGGACCCCCGCCATCCAATACCGTTGGGTATTGAAGGAGGTCCTACTAAATTTGACCCAGGTTCTTTGCAGGATCTATACACTGAACAATGGCAAGACTCTTACCAAACCGTTCCCTTAACCCCCGACCAGGTAGCCAACATACCTCAATATAGACCGTGGAGATATGAATGGTGAAAATCTTTTATTTTATATAGATAGTAAAATAATGCCAAGACACCACGGACAAACGATAAGGAAAAATCACCTTCAACATAAGAAACTAGTAATTAAAGTCATTAATACAAAACCAATTAAAAAGTGCAAAAGATTAAAAATAAAAAGTATTACACTAAACACTTGTCTTCACCAAGTGATGTAAGAGACTTAGGCAAACATGGCTTTTGATTATCAAGAACTCTTACGATCAATCTTGGATCCCGAGACGACTCACACACTCTGTGATGGACAATGGATGATGGTGGTGGATGATGGTGTTGTGATGGTGGTGGGTGGTGGGTGAAGTGTGAGAGAGGTGGTGTGCCAAGGGATGAGTTGCAAGAGCTCCAAGCACTCCTATTTATAGGCTGAACAGAAGCTCGGGCACGGCCCCGTGTCCGCTGGACACGGCCCCGTATCCATCCTCCTCTCTTTCTTCATTAAATGCAATTTGTCTGCATTAGTTGACCACGCCCCCGTGTCCGCTGAGCAGGACCCCGTGTGCAGAAGCATATCTGTACTATCAAGATTTGTCTGGATTCCGCGAATCTTATAGTTGACCACGGCCCCGTGCCCGCTGAGCACGGCCCCGTGGTGGGCGATGGAAGCTTCTACCACTTTGTCTTTTCTGCTGACACTTGGGCACGCCCCCGTGCTCACTGAGCACGGGGCGTGTTCAGGCTTCTGTCTTCTTGTTTTGCTTGGGAAGATGCTGTCGGGAGGTCGGGCATGCCACGTTTGTTCTTTTTCTTGTATTTATGTTAGATTTAGCTGTCTTTTTTGCTTCTTTTGTCTATTTGAGCTCATTTAATCCTGAAAATACAAAAGGAAGACAAAAGCACACTTTTTCCAACATTAGTACTAAAAAAGGGTTAGTTTTATGCCCCCACACTTGATGTAATTTATATGTTGCATTTTGTGCACATCAAATACCCCCACACTTGAATCTTTGCTTGTCCTCAAGCAAAACTCTTTATAATGTGGCTTTTTGACTCCCAAATGGAATGGGTAGAAGAGAAGGTTTTTGGGCTTGTCATAGAGTGTCGGGATTTCCAAGATTCTTTATTTAAGATTTATTTTTATTTATTTACAATCCTATTCGTCATGATTTATTAAAAACGTTTCATAAGATAAATTACTTATTAGGGCATAATATGCCTTTTTAAAATTCTATTTATATACGAGTTCACATTCCTCACGGGGGATCACTCAACACTCGGCCGAAGGTGTATTTTTTGTGAATCACTCGAGAGCGGCATGGAACTTACTCCTACCATAACCTTGCCAAGCAATCAATCCTCTTCCTTTTTAACTATATACATTTGTAAATATCAAGAGGACTTTTTGGGTGAAGGGTTAGGCTTGGGCTAAAGGTGGGTGGTTGGGTTACTGGTTAGTGAAAGGGTGAAAAGCGTAAAAAGCGTCGGTTTTTGAAAGACTTTTTATTTTTCACAATTTTATTTTATTTTGATGAACTATTTCTTTCAAACAAAGTAATTTTTGATGAACTTGTTTGTTTATTTGGTTTCATCGTCAATATATATATATATATATATATATATTTTAGTCATAAGAAAAACCTAGCTTTGTTACTAAAAGAAAGGGTTAAAATAAAAAGGTTTAGGTGGGTAAAAAGGGTGATTGTTTTGGGTTAAGAAATGAAAAGGTTTAGGTTCAAAGGGGTTAACTAGGGGGATTTTGGGTAGGTGGTAAAAAAATGAAAAATAATGGTGTAGAAAAAAAAGGGTTAGTCCTAATGCCTCCATCATTTACTTACTTGGGTTTAAGTTGGTAAGGACTGGGAATGCATTGTCGTGGCAAGTTCTAGAGTCGTAAGAACCAAGCGGCTATTCACACAAGAAACGAAAAATGAGCATTTAGTGTAAAGATATGTATTTGTATGCTCAATAAAGGCTCAAAACTCACTTTTGTGGGAATGAGTGTTTATGTGATCAAGTATATATAATCAAATTTTAACTAAGCTTGTCATGTCGTTTCATAATTTTCTTATATTGGTTCTTTTTATCACGACGCTATCGGTTGTAAATTTGTAAAAATATAACCTTTTTAGAACTTGAAATTCCCAACTTAAACTTAGACAAGTAAAAAGAAAATGGAAATTTTTGAAAAAATTTGGGGTGATTAACGGTTCCAATAGAGTTTTGTGTAAGGCTTGTTAATTAGGACTTGCAAGATTCAAAGTTTTAGCATCCCCCCCACACTTAAATTACACATTGTCCTCAATGTGTCCCCAAAATAAGTTTTTAGGTTGATTGAATGTGTAAAAGGGTGTTAAAAGCAAAATTTTATGTTACTGGCACTCTGGACACGGCCCCGTGGTGACCGGGCACGGCCCCGTGTTCAGGTGCCAGTGACAAAATTTAGTAAAGAGAAACAAAAGCCTGGACACGGGAGCGTGTTCAGTGAACACGGCCCGTGTCCAGTTACCTGAACTGGGCGTTTTCTGCAGATTGTCCAGCATGGGGCCGTGTCGGGCGGACACGGCCCGTGCTGAACTTGCTGTAATGAAGATTTTGTGTCGGGAAGCTCTGTTTTCGTGCATGGGGTGATGTTTCTCATTTCCCTTGTTATCCTTCACCATCCCGAGTGTGTTTTATTCCTGAAAATTAAAATTAAACTAAAAATTAATCTAAGTTAAACTAAGGATAGTTCCGCGGAATGCCTCCGTGGTGCGCCACGTTTATAAGGGTCCTTGGCTAGACCCAAAGTTAGGTCATATGTTATCCGAGCGGGATGTTTTGCATCCCATGTTGCACCGTCGGAGAGCATCATCCAAACGCGAATCAATGACCTTCATGTAATTGACCGGGTCATCGTCCTCTACTCTCTTCGCAACTCCAAACTTCACTTCCTTATCCGCAAACTTCAAAGTAAGTGTTCCGTCATTCATGTCTATCACTGCTTGTGCAGTGGCTAGAAATGGCCTCCCTAGTATGAGGGGGACTTCGGTGTCCTCTTCCATATCTAGTATGACAAAGTCGGTCGGGTAGACGAATTTGTCGACTTTGACCATTAGATTTTCAGCGACACCTTGCGGGTACTTGACGGATCTGTCGGCAAGTTGTATACTCATCTTGGTAGGACTTGTTTTTCCTAGGCCGAGTCGTTTGAACATTGATGCAGGCATGAGGTTAATGCTAGCCCCAAGGTCGGCTAGTGCATTACGAATGGGGGATTCCCTGATCGAGCAAGGAATCGTGAAGCTTCCAGGATCAATCTTTTTTTTTTGTGGGAGTTTGTTGAGTACAAGGGTGGAGCACTCTTCGCCTAAGTTAACTAATTGCAAAGATTCAATTTTCCTTTTATGGGTGAGTAAGTCCCTCATGAATTTTGAGTATTTAGGCATTTGAGTTAGGACTTTGATAAATGGAATATTGAGATGCAATTGTTTTAGTAAATTTTCGAATTTTGCGAATTGCTCATTGGTCTTTTGGCGAATTAACTTACCGGGGTATGGAACTGGAGGTGCCTTGGTAGGCTCTTGAATTAGATGAGAAACCTTCTCTTGTTGGGGCGGCGTTGTGCTTCCCTCAGTTGGCGGTGGTGGAGCTTCTTCGGAACCCACGGTACGATTTCTCAATGTTATGAGATGGACTTGTGCTTTTGGGTTTGGGTTTGTTTCGGTATTACTTGGTAACGCGCCTTGTGGTATCTCGGAGAAATTTTGAGCTAATTGATTTATTTGTTTTTCAATGTTTTGTATACTAGCTTGTTGATTTCTAAAATTCGATTCCAATTGTTAAAATCGATCAGAGTTTTTCTTTTCATTGTCGGAGATGAGGCGAGATACAGTATCTTCAAGCCTTTCTCGTCCACCTTGTTGTTGAGGGAAATTTTGTGACTCGTTTCTTGGTTGTTGAAAGTTTGTTCGTTGGTTTAGGTTTTGTTGGTTACTACTATTGCTGGGTTCTCTCCAACCAAGGTTAGGGTGGTTACGCCATCCTTGGTTGTAGGTATCCGTTGGAGGACCCGACGGCCTAGGTCCGTTATCAATGTAGTTTACCGACTCTTGTTGATCATCTGTTTCTTTCATACAACTCCAACTTTCATGTGGGCCACCACACCCTTCACAAGCCATAACCGAGACCGTTTTTGTCATTTCTAACTTTTTGATTTTTGAATAAAGGGCCTCAATTTGGGCTTGTAAAGAAGTCTTTAATCAACCTTATGGGCGCCCGGGGCAATAGATATATTGCCTCGGGGAGTGTGCCACTGAAAATTGGTTTGAGCAATTTCCTCAATTTGATTGTATATTTCATGTGGGCAGCGATTACCTAAAAGTCCCCCGGAGCTAGAGTCAAGTGTTTGTCTTGTGTGTGGCAACAACCCATTGTAGAAAGTGGATACTTGTTGCCATACCGCAAGACCGTGATGAGGACAATTTCGCAATAGCTCCTTGAACCTTTCCCAAGTTTCATATAAGGATTCCCCATCCTCTTGTGAATATGTATTAATTTCAGTCATTAATTTAGCCGTTTTAGCGGGAGGGAAATACTTATATAGAAACTTTTGGGCTAGTTCATCCCAGGTGTTTACCGAGCCGACTAGGAGGGCGTTGAGCCAAGCCTTTGCTCGGTCCTTTAATGAGAATGGAAACATCCGAAGGCGGATAACGTCGTTTGATGCTCCATTGATCCGGAAGGTATCACATATTTCTAAGAAATTAGTAATATGTAGATGGGGATACTCGTCCGCAAGCCCATGGAAAGTTGCGGAGTTTTGAAGCATCTGTATTAAATGCGGCCGAAGTTCGAAGTTGTTAGCTTCGACATTCGGGGCATTGATAGCGGCGCCGAGATTACCTACGGTGGGTCGTAGGTAATCCATGAGGGTATGTTGGTCCGCTATTGGAAATGGGTCCCCCGAAACTTTCTCTTGGTTTTTAGCTTTAAGTCTTTTTCTGAGAAAGCGTTCGGGTTCTTCTAGAGTTTCTTTTATGTCTCTACTAGAACTGGAGCTCATACACTACGTAGAAAGTTCAGATGTGGTGCCTGGTTCCAAGTCCTGCAATAAAAACAGAAAAGAATGTTGGTCAGAAAATTCACCACGGCCCCGTGCTCAGTGAACACGGCCCGTGGTCGGAGATTCAGTGATTGTTTTTCGGGTCCCTGTTACTGGGAAGTTGGACACGGCCCCGTGTTGCACCGACACGGCCCCGTGCTCAGCTCTTTGTAACTCGGAAAATAAAAACTGCCAGTGACACTGCTGGGCACGGCCCGTGTCCGACCATGCACGGCCCGTGCTGAGCTCTGCAGAAGCTGAAAAATTAAGAAAATCCTAAAAAAAATTAAAAATAAAATAGAAAAAATGATTAGGCCGCTGATTCCTAACTTTCTTAAAATCCTTGTGTCCCCGGCAACGACGCCAAAAACTTGATGCATGTGATGTGTTATAAATATTAGGTGTATATTTTAAGCCCTTTTTACACTTTTTAGCCAAGTTTTAAATTTATAAACACGATATTCACTAACACTAAACACACATATGGGCAAGTGCACCCATCGTGGACGTAGTATAGTGTTGGTAAGATACCGAGGTCGTCCAAGGACACAAGAGCTTTTAGTACCGGTTTATCCTCAACGTCTAATCAAATCAAAATGTTAGAAAAATGTTTTAAACTAGGAAAATAAAACTAACTAAAATGCTGAAAAGTAAAATAAAAATAAAAACAGATAGACAAGATGAATCACTTGGATCCGACTCGTGTGTAGTGTAACCTTTGATTATTTTCGCACTTGTTTAAGAGATTATCTTAGTTATTGTAGTAAGCCCCTCTTTTGAAGGCGACGTTACCCTCAACCCAGTAGTTTGAGTCAGCAAGGATACAATCCTAAAGGGTCGGATTATTGAAAGATAATTAATTAAGTTATTAATGCATAATGTGGTAGGCCCATCTTTTGAAGGCGACGTTACCCTCGGCTAAGTAGTCTGAGTCAGCAGGGATACAGTCCTAAGTAGCCGGGTTAAAGTTTTAATAGTAGTTTAACTTATGAGGGGGTCAAAGAGTTTGGACCCCCGCCATCCAATACCGTTGGGTATTGAAGGAGGTCCTACTAAATTTGACCCATGTCCTTTGCAGGATCTATACACTGAACAATGGCAAGACTCTTACCAAACCGTTCCCTTAACCCCTGACCAGGTAGCCAACATACATCCATATAGACCGTGGAGATATGAATGGTGAAAATCTTTTATTTTATATAGACAGTAAAATAATGCCAAGACACCACGGACAAACGATAAGGAAGAATCACTTTCAACGTAAGAAACTAGTAATTAAAGTCATTAATACAAAACCAATTAAAAAGTGCAAAAGATTAAAAATAAAAAGTATTACACAAAACACTTGTCTTCACCAAGTGATGTAAGAGACTTAGGCAAACATGGCCTTTGATTGTCAAGAACTCTTACGATCAATCTTGGATCCCGAGACGACTCACACACTCTATGATGGACAATGGATGATGGTGTTGTGATGGTGGTGGGTGGTGAGTGAAGTGTGAGAGAGGTGGTGTGCCAAGGGATGAGTTGCAAGAGCTCCAAGCACTCCTATTTATAGGCTGAACAGAAGCTCGGGCACGGCCACGTGTCCGCTGGACACGGCCCCATGTCTATCCTCCTCTCTTTTTTCATTAAATGCAGTTTGTCTGCAATAGTTGACCACGCCCCCGTGTCCGCTGAGCACGACCCCGTGTGCAGAAGCATATCTGTACTATCAAGATTTGCCTGGATTCCGCGAATCTTATAGTTGACCACGGCCCCATGCTCGCTGAGCACGGCCCCGTGGTGGGCGATGGAAGCTTCTACCACTTTGTCTTTTCTGCTGACACTTGGGCACGCCCCCGTGCTCACTGAGCACGGGGCGTGTTCAGACTTCTGTCTTCTTGTTTTGCTTGGGAAGATGCTGTCGGGAGGTCGGGCATGCCACGTTTGTTCCTTTTCTTGTATTTATGTTAGATTTAGCTGTCTTTTTGCTTCTTTTGTCTATTTGAGCTCATTTAATCCTGAAAATACAAAAGGAAGAAAAAGCACACTTTTTCCAACATTAGTACTAAAAAGGGGTTAGTTTTATGCCACAATTGATGTAATTTATATGTTGCATTTTGTGCACATCAACCATGTTAAAACATAAACACAACCATATGAAACCCGATTGCGTTTTAGAACCTGGGTTATAGTGTGTTGTTCTATCCATTGCGTTTTACGCATCTGGGTTTTCCAAAAAAATCAAAAGCATAGCAATATGTGCTCGTTTTAAAGATAAATAAACACCCGTTTTAATGGTGCGTTTATAAAAAAAAATATTATCGTATGAAAAAGTTATTAACGTTTTAAAAATGATGGGGAATTGGTGGAGAGAGAAACTATTGACTTGGATGGATTAGAATACACTCAAACTAACTCACGCGCCTTTTTTTTTTGTTCAATTTCACCCATTTACTCTTAGCCATTAATTATTTAATAGATAGTCAAGATTCTTTGCTGACCTTTCTACCCAAATAAACTTTCTGATATATCCTGACCTGTTTATTTAACTTATATTAATCAGTGACAAAATTATCATAAAAAAAAGTCATCTACAAATAGGGATGGCAATGGGTCGGGTTTGGGACGGGTTTAGGTAATCCCAACCCCAAACCCAATTAGATAAGCTTGTCCCAAACCCGTCGGGTTTTTAGTGGGTAAATACCCATCCGGTATCAAGTATACCCGCTGGTTTCGAGTAACCCATTAATTTGAAAAAAGTTTACCCGTTGAGTATACCCGACCCAAAACCCATCGGGTAACTACTAATCAGTTACATTTAGTATTATCACTCAAGAAGTATATCAAATAATTATAATGTATACGGGATAAAATACCTATATGTAGAGAAAAAAGGATGTATTATATATTTACATATTTAAAAATATAAAAGAAAGTATATCGGGTATACAATCGGGTAAACAGGTTTACTTTATCGGGTAATTGGGTCGGGTAAACGGGTATATCACCAAATCCTAAACTCATCCTAAACCCACAAAAGAATAAAAACTAGTCCCAAACCCGATTAACCAACCCTAAACTCATCCCAGATGTGTCATTTTTCAGATTTACCCATCGAATTTGGGTTCGATTGACATCCCTATCTATAAATGTCGAAATAGATATTATGTGGGAAGTTGCCATAGTTGGTAAGAAATAAATAGAGAAACATCATGCAACCACATGTTTCTATCAATTATCAATCCTATACTTCAACCATATTTTTCGGCTATTTATAATAAGAAGCTGCATTAGTTCATAAGTTTTTTAATAATATAGAGAAATAATACAAAAAGTAACTTAATACCAAGGTTCCTTCCTCTATATAATATAATTCAAGTACTTCATTCATTCTCATTCCGTAAAACCATACAAAACCAAGTAGCTAGCCATGGGTGTGAATGTAACCACATTTACCGACGAGTTCACCAGCCCGGTTCCAGCAGCGAGACTGTTTAAGGCCTTGATCCTTGATGCCCATAACCTTTATCCTAAGATCACCCCGCTCGGGATCAAAAGTATCGATACCATTGAAGGTGACGGAGGTCCCGGAAGCATCAAGCAGATCAACTTTGCCCTAGGTTAAGTTTAATTCATTTATTCATACAATAAATATGTACACATATCTGCATTTTCTTGAACATTCACTAAATCACAACGAAACAACTTATGATCTTTGGTCACATCATGTTTCAACATATCACTACCACAATTCTAGTTTTGTGACTGAAATGTAACGGTCAAATATTTAGCTACTTTTATTGTCGCTATGTTTGCGACCGAGACGAAACTATGACAAATTTTGTGACTGTTTTGTTACCGAAATGGGTGGGGTTGCTATGTTTAGCTACTTATTGGTGTAACTTCTACAGCAACTGCTGCCACTTCAGTCGCAAATCAGTCACTATGTTTGCGACCATTGTGATTTCGGTCGTGGCGAAGCTTGATATTTTCGACAGGGGGGTCGAAAACGTATATACCAAAAAATTTCTATAAAACGGGGGGTCGAAAATGTATATACCCAAAAATTTCTATACGAAAACTACATACTCTCCACTACTGAACGAAAAGTTCGGGGAGTCGGCCGCCCCCTCCCGCCCCCACTGTCCTTCGCCCATGATTTCGGTTACAAATCAGTGCTAAATTAATTTGTGACCATTTCTTTGGTTGCATATATCGAGTTGTGTAGTAGTGGATTCAACAAACCTAATCACACAAAGTGACAAAACCCTAAACACATCGTTCTATCAATAAGCTTCAAAACTGAAACAAAATGATTTAATGACTGTAATATTGTAAAGAGATCTTTCATTTGAAATGCAGATGGTCAGGCGACATACGTGAAGCACAAAGTTGACGCATTGGATGAGGATAAGATGGTATATGCATATACATTGATCGAAGGTGGTGAGCTAGCCACGGATAAGATCGAGTTGATTTCGTATAATATGACGTTTGAATCGAGCCCGAGTGGTGGATGCATTGGCAACAACACAAGCAAGTTTCATATCAAAGAAGGTCTTGAGATCAAAGAAGAGGATATCAAAGAGGGAAAAGAGAAAGCTTTTGGTGTCTTTAAAGCCATTGAAGCATTTCTCTTGGAAAACCCTAATGCTTATGTTTAACTTGGTCATTTTGCATTGTTCGCGCGGACTGGACATTCAATCATAAATCTTAAAATACCGTTCAACATGGTTTATTTATGGATATGTGTGGTTGTTTAGGTCATTTTCATGTGTTTTAAGTATGAAATAATATTGGAATGTTGTGCCTTCAATATTCTATGAATTATGATCCAATTAAGATTGGCTTATTTTCTTGTAATAAATACATAATATATGGGAATTTATAATTGCACCCTACTCTATTTGCTTTTTCTAACGACGAACCATACTATACTCATACACTTACATTACACCAAATTAATACTAATTTACCTGATGCAATGAATTGAACATTGGTATTCTCTCTAAGATCATCCGTGGTGGGGCGTGATGGAGGAGTTTTTGTGAGTGATGGCTCCTCATAGTTCCAGCCACACCATAACAGGCGGCGCTATGGGGGAAGATTTGATTGTTCCCGTGATGTGCATAGCGGCATGAAGAAGGAGAAGTTTGAATTTTTTGACGGTCATAAAGTAAGAAAAAATAAATTCAATTAAATTCACCATCTCTCATATAAATATACTCCATCTCCCATTTTTTTATAAAATCCCATACAATCAAGATACTTTCAAACACTCTTTCTCTCTACTTTTTTTAAATCTAGAATTTTTATACAACGCAACCCTTCAATCGCGGTTTTTCCTCCCCGTTCGAGTGCGGACGCGAACCAAAGTAGCAATCCTACCCGTCCCGTGTCTTCGGTTCCCACTCGACCCGCTCCATACGGATCCAGTTTTGTCAATTTTAATCATCATAATACCGAGTTCATGAACCTTTTGAACCAACCACTCTCATGGGACCCAAATCTATATGGTTGGAACCCGAATCAAAACGCGGACGGAATGGGGTCGTCTCAAGCATTTGGATCGGCACGAGCATTCGACTCCCCACTACACGAGCCCGAGGTTGTTCCGGAAACACAACCGGAAGTAGAGGAGACGCAAAAAGGAAAAACAAAACGTCCACACAATAAGTGCACGAACTTCCAATCCGTTTACCAACGCACTTTTAACGGATTGAAAAGTGGCCACAAGGACGAGGACATTACATAAGCGGCCTTAGTCGAGTATACACAAAGTCAAGGCAATTTCCCGTACCTAAAGTGTTGGCAAATTCTTCGGAATAGCCCCAAATGGGCCAACGTCCCTAGGAATACCGGTCGATCGGCAAATAAAAGGCCGTCAAAGAGATAAAAAACCAACGAGTTGGGTGAACCCAAAACACCAACCTCCAACGCTCGAAACACCGACGTCAACGATGATATTCCGGAGGAAGAGCCGGTGGAAGAGCCATCACGACCCGTCGGAAGAAGAAGCGGTGCAAGATCGAAAATGCCAAGTCATCGTCGATGGGGTCCGAAATGACTAATGCATTTTCGGAGATAAACAAACGACTTCAAGACATACACGAACTAGGGACTAAACGTAGGGAAGAAAACCGCGAAGTGACCGGTATTATGCGGGATAGACAATGGGCTCATGACTTTGAATTCTACTCGAAACCGGAAAAGCGTTGAAGATGGCGTTGGCACAAAAGGAGCGAATCGAAAAAAATAACCTTTAAGTTTTTAATTTTTTTAGTGTAATGTTTTTTAATTTAATGTTTTTTTTTTAATTTTATTGTAATGTTTTTTTATCTAATGAAATGATTTTTAATTTTATAAAGTTAGAAATTAATTAAAAAAAATTGAAAATTAATTAATTGAGTAATGATGAGATATGGGGTTTATGACCACGGACTCTAGTGATATAACGTCTCATAAAGCCCCTGTTTGACGTGGCGCGACATGTGTCGCATAACGCCCCCAAAGGGGCTTTATAACTATAGATGGCCTAAGAAGCAAAAGCCTCTATCACACAAGCAAAAGTCCCTTGGTATGTACTTCATTAATCCGACTAGTCATCCAATGTTCCGGTGGTGTGGGTTAGGGATGAGCATATCGGTATCCGATACCGAACCGATACCGATACCGCCTAATACCGATCCCGAATTTCACCCAAACTAGGTACCGATACCGATACCGAAACATGTCGGTTAGGTATCAGTACGGTACGGTATCGGTATTATACCGTATTTTGAGGGTCGGTATCGGTATAATACCGATACCGTACAGTACCGATACCGAAAACGCCAAAAAGTGGATACCGATCGGGATACCGATCGGGATCGGTACGGGATCGATATTCGATGGCATATGCTCATCCCTAGTATGGCTGGTGCTAGTTACACCTACTCTATAGAATTAATTACATTTAACCGGTGAGGCCCAGTAAGATTGATTCTCTCTCCAACTCATTGTACTCTTATTCTCATCTCCTCTTGATGATAGGGTGGGTTACAACCCACTACCTCTCGTGTAATAATGGAATGGGATAAATAATCTATATAACATTAGACAAGGAGGAGACGTCACCTTGTCACCAGGTGAATAAACACAAAGCCAATAAGGCAATGCGTCTCTAGAAACGAACAAGGATCAGTAATATTCTCGTAAGCAAAACAACAATTGTAAGGCACGAAGATCAAGACAAGTCAAAAGTCTCATAAGTCAAAGACAAAAGGATAAAGACATGATCAATAAACAAGATGACAATTCTAGACCAGTCACTTTCAGCAGAAGAAGACTAAAGTGTTCGAAATAACCTGTTCATATGGCCCAACGGATCATCTAAGCAACATTACCAATATGACACAACTACAAGTTCCTAACATTTACTTGATGGAAATAAGTGGTATAAGTTAAAGGGACTTTACGATTTCCCTTTAGATGCCTTTAGTAGAGAGAATACCAAAAGTCATTAACCAACCATAATTTATGATCATAATCATGGATCATTAGCGATAGTCATGGTTTATAAATAATTATATAAAAAAATCTTTTAAGAACACCAGAGATACAGTTTTACTCTCATCATTCCATCAAGATTAAGACATTCATTGGTGTATTCTAGGTACACCTTTATTGATATTAATTATATTACAAATGTGCTAATTACCATATTATAAATTAGGAAAATGTTTGTGCATTATGGCTTGTACTTCAAGCATGGGGAGGCTTTCAAAAAAAAATTTTGATTTTTCATTTCTAACCTAGAGGTTTTATTTTTTGCATTTTAACTTTTTTTTTTACTTTTAACCAAAAACTTTTCATATCTTTTGAAATTAACCCCAACACATTTTTATTTTCAATTTTGATCCATGTATTTTTCATCTTTTTCAAATTCTTCGTTTTCCGTTTTGTTCTACTTTTGCGAGTAAACACACCGTAACGTTCGTGTGGGTTTCAAAATTTTTTCGACTATTTTTTCCCGTTTGACAGGACCGTCAAAACGCGTCTACTTTTCGCTGTTTTTGACAGGTTCGTCACAACGCGCGTGATATTAGATCGACTTAGTTATTCTTTTCTATTTTTACATTTCAGTCTTATTTCTTCGCATTAACATGTCGCAACTGGCATACGTTGTTCAACGATTTTACGTATGCTTTTCGTTCGGTGTTATTTTTTTCCTTTATATTTATTTTATTTTTACGAGCTTTTCTGGTGTTGTTGGTCACTGGTAGTTGGTCGCAACGCGGGGTCTCGTAATACTACTTAGCAATTAAAGTGAACTTCAAATAAATGGGTCATCTATTTTGAGTAACACGAATCAGCTTAACTAAAAACATGCCACTGTCAAACCGGCAACCCGTAATTCAGAAGGCAGATCGGCAACCGGCTTTTGTATATTTTTTTCTAGTTTTAGTACAAATTATATTAATATAAACGGTTTTTATATATTGTAGGTTATAAAAGAAAATGAGTTAAATTGTTGAACTTATGATACTTAAAAGAAATAAATGTGGCATTATTACATATTATCACAGTTCATAATAATTAATTGCTTTTAATTAATGTTTGTTGGGAAAATTATTTTTGGGTCCTTGTGTTTTAGTGGTTTTAACCACTTAAGTCTAAAATCAAAATGTTTTAACGTCCTGAGTCCTTACAACCACTTTTCTTAACCATTTGAGTACAAATTTCTAACACCATCCACTAAGTCTGTTAACTATGAGGGGAATTTAGTCATTTACACGCAAAGTAAAATTCTTATATGCATATGAGTACAAGAACAAGTCTTTAATGCATAAACTTTTAATATATATATATATATATATATATATATATATATATCTAATACTAATAAAAGAGTAACTTTAATGCCACATGGCATTTTCTTATGTCAAAGGATTTCACCAAAATGTCATATGACAATTTATCATGCTACCTCAACCATATAATAAATAATAAGTAAATTAATATAAAGATTATTAAATGATTGAAGTTAATATATATTAGAAATAATCTTATATTCATGAATATAGCACTTCAATATTCTTAATTCATAATAACTAATATTAATTATCTACTTACCTATACTTTAGTATAATATCTTTACTTTAGTAAATAAAAACATACTTATCAAAAGAAGATGAGATAACCAAAAATTTATATACCCATCACTATTTGACGTAATCAAAATTTTAAAACCTCATCACGTTTATAATTTGTTATTATCGTTTTCACAAATGTTAAACATATGTATAAGCAATATATATATATATATATGTATATGTGTGTGTGTTTAATATATAATCTTAGATCATTAACTAATTCCATTCTATCTTCTATTTTGATAACACTTTTTAAAATTAGAAAATATTAATTTGAAACAAAATATACTAATTATTTTGTATTCAAAAACAACATTCTTACTTCGTAAACGCATCATTTAAAATGAGTAGTGTTATATTTTCTTTAATTTTGTATGTATAGTTCATATTAGGGTTATTTGTATTCATATCAAAATTATATACTATAATTTTGTAACATTTCTTGGCTTTATAGGTTGTATTTTGTGCTTTATTGGTATGTTGTGCATTAGAGTGTTGTATGCTAATGGTACAAGTTCTACAACAACTTACTATAATTTTGTAACATTTGTTGGCTTTATAGATTGTACTTTGTGCTTCATTGGTGTGTTGTGCATTAGAGTGTTGTATGCTAATGGTACAACTTCTACAACGACTCATAGTTATGTATTGTACCAAATGTTAAAGCACTTGATACATCCTCTTGATGCAGCTTTTCTTGGTTGCTTGGCACGTTTTCTCCACGTGTCCCTAACTTCTTCTGTTACCAAGTTGATTGATGTTTTTTTTAAGTTTTGTATTGTCATAGGTTTTACATGGTTAATGTTTGATGTCATTTAACCTTCACCACGACAACGCGGGGGCTTCCATCTAACACTTTTTTACGTTTTGTCTGAATTTGTAAGTTGCGGGCCGCAACGCGGCGGGGTTCCATCTAGTTTATATTAATTATGTGTGATGCAAGAAATAATATGAAATATAAAAAATAATTTAAAACTTATAATCGTGATGTCCTTCAAACGCAACCAACCTCAACAATAATATATATTTTAAAAAAACTCATTTAAGTTTATATAAACAGAAAACACATTTATTTCCCTAAAGAACTCGATCAACTCCATGATTATTTTAAAGACTTTCATTTTCTATCCTCAAACCCATGTAATACATGGGTCTATAAACTAGTATATATATATATATATATATATATAGGGGAAGGTTCATTTGAGAATAAATTTAATGTGAGAAGAAAAAGAAGAAAGGGCATATTAGTAAAATACTATTTCATTTATAACTCATAACATTAATTTTTCTCTCTTTAATTAATTAGTCAACTAATCATTAATTATCCTACATATAATCTACAAAATCTACACATATCAAAATTTTCCTACATATACCCTACACATTATAAAATTTTATCCTACACAATCGAAATTTATCCTACACACCTCGAAATATATCCTACACAACTCGTAATTTATGCTACACAACTAGTAATTTATTATACACTTTAAATTAAGTTTTTTTTAATTTAATAGAAGTATATATTTTGATAATACAAATTAATGATTTATGTAAGTTTACCAATATACCCTTATATTAAAATCAAATGCAAATATTAAATGAAGTAAAATGGAGCATTCTCATTGGTTGAAACTTTTTCTTTTTTCTTCTTACATAAAAATTCTTCTCATTTGAACCAGTGGATGAGAAGAATTTATTTGTAAGAAGAAAAAAGAAAAAGTTTCAACCAATGAGAATGCTCTATTTTACTTCATTTAATATTTGCATTTGATTTTAATAAGGGTATATTGGTAAACTTACATAAATCATTAATTTGTATTCTTCCCATTTAATAACTAACTAAATTAAATTTGTAACTCATTATCAAAATATATAATTCTATTAAATTAAAAAAAAAAACTTAATTTAAAGTGTAGAATAAATTACTAGTTGTGTAGCATAAATTACGAGTTGTGTAGGATATATTTCGAGGTGTGTAGGATAAATTTCGATTGTGTAGGATAAAATTCTATAATGTGTAGGGTATATGTAGGAAAATTTTGATATGTGTAGATTTTGTAGATTATATGTAGGATAATTAATAATTAGTTGATTAATTAATTAAAGAGAGAAAAATTAATGTTATGAGTTATAAATGAAATATTATTTTACTAATATGCCCTTTCTTCTTTTTCTTCCCACATTAAATTTCTTCTCAAATGAACCTTCCCATATATATATATATATATATATATATATATATATATATATATATATATATATATATATATATATATATATATATATATAATAAAACACACACACACATTCCTACACACACTCTCTCTTATCTTTACACACTCGTCTCTCTTTATAAACACCACCGCACCGCCACCATCTCCATCACTCTCCCACCATCATCCCCACCAAAATCATGGTCTGGATCTAGAAACCCTCCACCACCAATGTCACCCCACTGACACCACCATCCCACTACCTCCACCTCCAAACACCTACTACCACTGTCTCACCCCCACTGCCGAGATCCCTCTGCCATCAGTGCTGCCCCATTGCCACCACCATCCCACTGTCGTCATCCAAATTCCCAAACATTCATCCCAAATCACGAGTCCAAAACATTAAATCAATAATATAAACACTCATCATCCAATTTTTCAAAAGCAAATCAACAGAACTTGAAGATATACATACACAAACATAAGCAATTTATATTACAAATTTCAAAACTCTAAAAAATGAAGATGAATACCCATCTGATGAAGATGATAGGGTTAGGGTTTCAGTGGTGGCGGCAAACCCTAGATCGGTCATGGCAAACCCATCTGATGAAGATTAGAACCAATCTGATGAAGATGAGAACCCTAGATCGAGTTTCAATGAGAACCCATCTTTTTTCTGATTGCTCCGCTTCAACTTCATGGCTAACCTTCATAAAAGAAACACTCATAATCCGTTTCAGTGATGACGGCGTTAGGGTTTCGGGCGGAAGTGATGGTGCGGTGGTGGAGGTGCAGTGATGATGGTGATGGTGCGGTGGTGGAGGTGCGGTGGTGGAGGCACTACGTTAAAAAAGGGCTATGGCCACACATTTGCCCAAATCGTCTTGCCACACACTCAAATAAATGTGTGGCTAAAGGTCATTCAGAACACTTTTTGTCACACATTTCATTTTTCATGTAACCATTGTAAAACAGTTGAAACCTTTAGCCACACTTAAACAAAAAAATGTGACATTTATAGCTACACTCAAAAAAGTGTTGCCAAATATGACCAACAACTACAACATTTGTTTGATTTTTGATTCATGTGACCAAAAACACATCAGTTCAAAACTTTTAGCAACATTTAAAAAAAAATTGTGACACGTTAAAAAAGTGTGCTCAAATATGACTTTAAGCCATGATCATTCTGTTTTAATGATGTGACTAAAAACAATAAATATGGTCACTTGTTTTAGTTTATGTGACCAAAACGTATTGTTTATTTTATTTTTTATTTTTTTTGAATGACAAAGGTTACATTACTCTACTTCTAAACTACACCAATAAATACTAAACTACACCTCATCCCAGGATTTGAACCCTGGTCTTTTCTCCAAAAGGCAAGAGAGGCTCTACCACCCAGCTATAGCTGGAATGGCACTTGACGTTTTAATTTGTGGCTAAAACGAGATACATGACTATTAATAGCATATGGTCACACATTAATTGCTTCATGTGACCATCAACCTTCCACCTCCAATTGGAACCCTAATCTCACCTGCTGCCATACGTCCACCTTCACCTCGTATCCTTGATAATTACCAGTTTCAACAGTGCATCAACATCGAATTGAAGTTTGGTAGGTGATTTACACCAAAATTTTAAAAAGTTTTGAGATTATAACCGAAATTTCTGGTTGATTCCATGGCAATAATGTGTGATGAATTTAGTTTTGTTCGTATATGGGTTTGTCGGTTTTTTTCTGATAATAATGCTTGATTCGGCCGTGAATGGTTGAATTACTTTGAAGTTTGAAAATTAGGGCTTGATTTGGATCACTGTTGGTATGATGTTATTTGTTAAAGTCTCTGCAAGTTTTGTAATTCTATATATATCATGTTTGCTGAGGCCATTTGCCAATAGATTCAGGATATTGTTCGGTATAGATTGTTGGGTCTCTCTTTTGTGTGATTCCACATTAATGTTGATGTTTTTTAATCAATTGATAACTTCCAGCAGAGTTTGAAACAAATCTCTTCTCAATTTCATGTTTTTTGATCTAAGGCTGATTAAGGGCGTGATGATAGATTTACAACAAATTAACAGTATAATTAGATGATGTTACCTAGTGTAAAAGTTTACTGCAGGGCAGAACAAACAATTCTTGCTGAAGTTGGACATAAATATATGTTACAAAGTCAACAACCTTTTTTAGTGTTTCAGAAAGTTAGGTTCTATAAGGTGTATTGTTGCATGTTCTTTTCGACTCTAAACTTATTTTCATCTTGTCCGAAAGAAATATGTTTTTTTGAAATTTATAATCTGGGTTTAAGGTTAGTCCGAGTAGTTTTACCATTAAAAGTGGTTGAAACTATTCATTAGCTGAAGTTATCCTCACTTTGAACAAAACGAGTAAATAAACCCTGCTAATTACAATGTTGAAAACATAAGTTCACACTCTTTCATTTTGATCCTCGACTCAGGTTGGACTGTGGATATTTGAAGGAATGTTGAATGTTGATGCTGTTACGGCTGTTGTTCTTGGACTGTATGTTCTCCGTATAACCGGAGTCGTGACATGGAAGGAATGCTTGGCTGAAGCTGTTGCATGGGATACCCTTACAAGGTTTTTTGTACCTTAACGAATATTTGTCAGGGTATATCTTCATATATCAAGATGTTGCCCTTTAGAGTATTTTTCATATAAAAAATAAAGGACTCTTAATTCAGATAGATTAAGTAATTTTTTGAGGGACTCTTAATTCTATATGTTTTACATCCCTTTTAATTTGTCTTAATTTTAACTTTTTGCACCTTTGTTCATTCTTTACTTTTACTACCTCTGTAATCTAATGACCCTCTCCTCCGCCACAGCAGCTCATTCAGGAGTTCTAATGGTAAACCTCTAAAAAAATCTTCTTTTACATTTTGAAGATACTACATTAAGTGAACTGCCACTTTTGTTACATTAACCCATTTACACATACAAATATTGACTTTCCATTATTTGACTTTAATTGCATAATCACCATGTCTCTTTTTGACATTGAGTAAAAGTATGACTATAATATTACAGCCATTTACAGTTTTACTTTTAACTAGTGCAACCCAACAAGATATTTATTTTGTTTCATGATGACATTATGTGCTCTATAAATTCTGCAACCATTGTTTGACTTTTGACTTTCATAAGTGCAGTCATTGTTTGACTTTTAATTGCAATCCACTCCCAAGTTCCTTTGACTTTTGTAAGACTGCATCTGCATACACTAGTTACTGCTCTGTAACTTTGACTTCTAAATAGATGGTGACCACGTTAGAACAATCTACTTGCAAGAAATGCGAAAATGCGAAAGACTCTGAGAAAGACTCTGTCAGGTAAATGATGTCTTTCACTTCAATGTATGTATGCATGAAAAACTGGTTGTAATTCACAAATGATAAATTAGCCAAAATCTAAACGAAAATAGTACAATTGTAAAACATTGGTCATGTGAGCATCTACCATGGTATGTAGGGGTGTGAATCGTGTCGGGTTGCGGGTTGGTGTGTTGAAATGTTCAACCCAACCCATATTATTATTCGGGTCAAAGATTCAATCCTAACCCACACGCATATAAATTTGGATCAAATCCAAACTCGACCCGTTTAACCCGTTTTTTTTAAATGAGGCATACAAGTTGACGAATTATAAATGAGCTATTGGGTTTTAAGCGGGTTATCGATAACAAATTTAGTGTTGAGTATGAGTGTCAGAAGTAAAAAATATAATGTGTTTATTATAACTAACATTATTATGACTAACCATGTAAAATAGGAACGAAAAAAACAAAAAGGAAAATATAAAAGCTTTTTTTGTTAAATATTTAAACGGGTTAACGGGTTAACCCGAACACGACCTATTTTTAATAGGGATCAACCTTAGTCGACCAAACCGGTTATTTCGTGTCAGGCTGGCGGGTCGTGTCAAGAATTGCCGCCCCTAGGGTATATGGTTGATTGGCTGAAGATGTACAATCTTAGGTTCATCCTAAATAGCTTGTTCATTGTTTATTTCAACCATCTGTTGTCAACTCACATTTGTTATTCCAATATTACATGACTATTGTAGAAAACTGTTATTTGTAGTTTTGGTAGGATATTAAGTTTGACCTAAAAAAGTCAAAGAACATCTATTACTTTCAAATAGCAGGTCTGTTTGCAAATCTTGTTGGTTTTTTTGTTATTTTTTCATAAGGTTATCAGATGTTGCCATACATGTTTTTAGCCAAATTGTTTGATGTTTTTAGTCCGCTGTGAATTGTTGGGATGGTGCTTAATTATAACCTGATCTTGGCTGTAAATTTTGGTTATGTTTGCTGGTTCAAAACTGAAGTATATTTTTTGCCTTTTCAGTTGCTTTGATGCTACATGTAGGTGAGAGTGCAACCATTGAAAACTCATGAAACCGGCTCGGGCTCAAAGCTGGAGTTGTCTAGCTCGCCACTTAAGTTTCTGGTCTTCACAAAGATAACAAGCCTGAACGACATACTTACAGTGGCATAGCCAGGGATTCTTTTTAGATTGGTTCTTGTGCTATTAATAAAACGACAGGTTACTTGTAGTGGCGGAGCCATGAATATTTTTCGTTGGGGTCAAAAAAACAATTATCGGAGTTTGTTTATATGAAGTACTTTTTACCGGGTTATGTCAACAGGTTTTTATGTTAGGTCAGGTCAGGTCATCGATGGTGTTTATCCAAATATTACCCAAAAGTAACATAAATTAATAATGACTTCAAATTAAGCTCCTTCTATCATTAGAAAAAATCTACATAAAATTTTCCAAATAGTAATCTGTATGCACAAAATGTGATCATTATCTCATCTTCATCGTAATGAGAAAGAAAACACATAGCAATAGACATATACAAAACAGAATTAGAACACACACTTCAATAGTTGCCGTTTTTTTCCTATTGCATCAACGTGTATAGAATTTCGAAAAAATTGTAATAAAAAAGTTGGGCTAAAAAGGGGAAATAACAAAAAAAAAATATGTTTAAAACGAGTTTCGAACAAATGACCTACAAGGCTAAAAATAACTTGAAAGCAATGAACTAAACACTCGACCATAAAGGTTTTGATGATATAATTCTCTACTAAATAGGGTGTTTGGATTTATGTTTGGAAATGACTTATTGACTTATATGAGTCATTTCCAAAAGTCAAGATTTGAAGTTTTCCTAAACTAAGTTAATAAGTCATTTTCAAACTCATTCCCAAACACCCTTAAGATAGTATTGAGGTCAATCTTTTACAACCCATGGAGTCGAACGATAACCATTCATGAGTTAAGCTTTTACTTTATTATTAGTGGAAAAATCGAATCTTGCTAATAAATAAAGTTTAATCACTAAGAAATAAGAAATGTATGATTTATTACTGTCTATTGTAATCCACTAAGGCTTAACATTGTTCATTACGACTAGGGATGACAATGGGTCGGGTATGGCTAATCCCATACCCATACCCGGCTGTAAAATTTTGTCACATAAACGGCCCATTACCTGTCGGGTATCGAGTATACATGTTGGGATTTTAATGCATATATATTTTACTTTCCTTTATAGTTTTATGTTTTAAAAATCTATATAATATATTAAATTATGATAAATGACATACATATCATCATCACCATAATAATATTTGATGTATTTAAAAATATAAATATATTATAATATTAATCTCAAAAATAATTCCATATTTTATAGCATATAAATTAAATATGAATAATGTCACCAACATATATATTTCAAATTAAAAGTTTATTTTTCAAATAATAAAGTTTCCGGAATGAAACATTACTAAATAATAGTTAAAGGAAAATAAATATAAAACTTAAAAGTTTTCGTATAAACAGATATATAGTATCGGATAATCGGGTTGGGTATAATCTAAAGCCCATTACGACATATATGATCTACTATTGTCCATTGTGATCCATTAAAGCCCAATATGGTCCATTAAGACAGACATCTATTATACACTATTGTCCATTGTGATTCATTAAGACCCATTATGCCCCATTAAGACACATATGATCTATAATTGTCCGTATTGATCCACTAAATCTCAATATGGCCCATTAAGACATGTATGATCTACTATTGTCCATTGTGATCCATTATGACCCAATATGGCCCATTAATACATGCATGATCTACTATTGCATCTATTGATCCATTAAGGCCTAATATGGCACATTAAGACCTGTATGATCTACCATTGTCCATAGTGATCTATTAAGCCCAAAATGGTCATTAAGATATATATGATCTACTACTGCCCATTGTGATCAACTAAGACCCAATTGGTCTATTGAGACATGTATGATCCACTACTATCTATTGTGATCACTTAAGTTTCAATAAGGTCCAATAAGACATATGTGATCTAGTATGTTTATTGTGATCCAATAAGGCCAGTATGGTCCGTTAAGATACGTATGATCTACTATTGTCCATTATGATCCATTAAGGCCCATTAAGACATGTATATATTAATGGACCATACTGGGACTTAATGGATCATGATGGACAATAGTATATATCTTAATGGATCATATTGAGCCTTATTTAAAGTTACTTTAGTGTAATATTAGTTTTTATTAATATTTAATAACGCTTACCCTTATTTAAAGTTGTCTAGAAAACGAGCCAAGCCGAGTCGGAACAAGAAATAAGCTTGTTTAGTAAACGAGTCCAAGCTTCACTTATCGAGCTCGCGAGCCTAAATGAGTCTAATATTTATTATCTTTGTTTACTATATTAATTAATAGATTATAAATGAACTAAGCATGAGAAACTAACAAAGAGCCGAGTTTGAGCTTGGGCTCGGCTCGACTCGTTTATACTCGTAACCACAATGTACTGTGGTTAAATTTAGTTCAAATTATACCATACTAAATTAATAACTTGTACAAATAATTACATTGACAATTGCCGTTTATCCAAATTTTAGCCAATATTTAAAGGAAAATTGGTTTTTAATAAACCAACCTTTGCCCCATTGGTAAATAATAATCCAACCTACAGAAATGGTATATAATAATCCTACCTATCAACATGTTGGTACTCAATGAACTTCCGTTAGTTTTTTTTAACTGAAGTTAGTTTTTAAGTTTTATTTATTACACAAACAGTCCCTGTAGTTGTAATTTACTAGTTTTAAGTTTTAACTATGAGTTAATAGCCAAAATGATCCCTGAGGTTAATAGCCACAACACCGCCACCACCACCACCACCACCACCACCGCCACAGCACCGCCACCACCACCACCACCACCGCACCGCGGCCACCACCACCACCACCACCGCCGCACCGCCACCACCACCACCACCGCAACGTTTTTTTTTTTCACCGCGTTTCCGAATATAGCCCAAAGCAAGCGACTAAACTTGGTAAACTTGGTAACAAACTAACTGATCGATAATGAGCTGTAAATTCCGCGTTTCTTTTTATAAGATTGCATGAACCTAGCTTTAATCGTGTCCCTCTCATTCCACGATTCAACAACCTTCCTTTTTAAGCTCGAACATTATAAAACGGCATGAACATTCTCTGTTTCGATCGCTGGGATAACATCACGAACCACTCCAGTAACATTTTTCGCCAACACTCAACCCACACACCCTTCGAAACCCCCGCATAGTTGGGACCAGGAGCTCTCGCCGGAACTAGCCGAAGGTTTTGAGACATCACTGGTATACATCAGGAAGTCACGTCATTCTTGTTCGGTATATTATTTCCTTCCCTGTTGAGTCATTTTTGAGATTATACATAAAACAACGACAAGGAATTTACGAAAGCGAATTACAAAGACGATTCAAAATATTAATAATAATAATAATAATAATAATAATAATATTAATAATAATAATAATAGTGTTCAGTTTGGGTGGTGAAAAAAAAAACGTTGCGGTGGTGGTGGTGGCGGCGGTGCGGTGGTGGTGGTGGCGGTGCGGTGGTGGTGGTGGCGGTGGTGGCGGTGGCGGTGTTGTGGCGGCGGTGGTGGTGGCGGTGTTGTGGCGGCGGCGGTGGTGGTGGCGGTGCTGTGGCTATTAACCTCAGGGACCATTTTGGATATTAACTCATAGTTAAAACTAGTAAATTACAACTACAGGGACTGTTTGTGTAATAAATAAAACTTAAAAACTAACTTCAGTTAAAAAAAACTAACGGAAGTTCATTGAGTACCAACATGTTGATAGATAGGATTATTATATACCAATTCTGTAGGTTGGATTATTATTTACCAATGGGGCAAAGATTGGTTTATTAAAAACCAATTTTCCATATTTAAAAGTATTTTAGTTCCCCGTCCAACTTTTCCCTCTTCCTCAAAAACCCAAATTCCCCCTTTTTTTTTCAAAACCTAAACTTGCTTCCAGTTCAAATCAACCAAACCAATGGGTGGCACAACCAATATATGAAGGGCATATAATTCAGACCTCCATCTTCAACGCCCTACACTCGCTCACACAAGGTCGGAGGCCTAGCTCTCATCACCATCACCTTCTTCACAACCAGACCGTTGGACCAATCATTCACACCTCAACAAATTAGAGTTCGACGTCGTACGATTTTCCAGTGACAAAGGTGGTTCTATACGGTCGCCCGCCGTGGATACGGTTCTGAGATCTTTCTCAAGATCTATGTTTATGATGAGAATGAAATTGATGGCGTTAAAGAGCCATTTTACGGACGTGACTTAAGGATAATGCCCAAATCGTGTCTCAGGTACTTCGACTAGTTCATCATTTGATACGTTCTCGTTTTAGTGTGATTAGTTATGTTTTGATTTGTTTATCTACATAGAAAAAAGGGAAAGTATAAAGCTGTTAAGTAGGTCTCTTTGACTTTGGTTTTTATTTTGACCACCATAAGGTTTATTGTTGCTAATAACAATTGTTGACTTTATTTTTACATGGTTAAATCCTTAGTTTTTTTTTCTGTGATGTTTGGTATTTTTTTCGTTTTACAAAAAAAATGAATATAAAAATACTAATTATACGAAAATGGCCACATGGAACCATTATAAATATGTGCGACCAATGTTAGATAATAGCCACACTATAGGCACTTTGTTTTTTGTTTGTATGATGAAACCATACCAAACATCACAGGAAAAAACGTTATTTGTGACTAAAAGTTAGCCATTACTCATTAGCCACACTTAAAAGCATAAAACTTCATGTAGCTTTACATAAACGTTAGCCACACTATCGTCATTTTATTTTTGTGTGACAAAATGATAGCAAGTGTCATGTAAAAACAAATTATGTGTGACCAAAGGTTAAACAATAACTACACTTAAAATTATAAATTTTCATGTGGCTTTACATGATCATTAGTCACATCATCGTCATGTTGTAAATTTTGGTGTGACGAAATGTTTGCAATTGTCATGTCGTAGGTAAAACATATTATGTGTGGCCAAAAGTTAGACAATAACCACACTTGAAATTACAAAATTTCATGTGGCTTTACATAATCATTAGTCACACCATCGCCATTTTGTTTATTTTGATATGACGAAATGATAGCATACGTAATGCACAAAATGAATATGTATGGCCAAATGTTAGATGATCGCCACAATTAAAATTATAAACTGTTGGAAATTTTGTGAAAATAGCATTTTTCACAAATATAGGAAAATGTTTTTTTTTCCTATTTTGAACTAGAAATAAATATAATAAAATGAGCGGCTTTTATATATTTATTTGTGGGTTTGTGTTCTACGTTGGAAGGGCTTCGCAACGAACTAAACCACGTCCAAAACGGAGCTAAGATAAATGAGATATCGATGCTCAAAGTTTTGTGTTTGAAACTTGAATGCTGAAAAAATGGGAAAGTAGCACCTTGTCCCACATCGGATGAGAGATGAAACTTAAAGGGGTATTTAAGTGGGAACTCTCCATTCTTATTGTTTCATGGGAGCACTCGCTAGTGCACTCGCGAAGGGTACCCTAACTCGCACTCGCGCGCGCGTGACGTGGGCGATTAGGCGCAATGTGGCGCTTTGATGGCGCACTTCGCACGCTCGCATCGCCGCAAGCCGCTTGAGAGCCGCCTTTGTATTTTTGACCGCGTGCGCGTGGTGGAAGCACAAGGGTTGCAAGGACCAAGTGGTTGGTAATGTGGCATGCTGGCGCATGACGTGGCAGTCATGTGCATACGCGCGCGAGCGAGTACACATGAGCGCGCGGTTGCGCGCATGGTGCATGGGTCTGATGTGACGTGCGCGGCTCACCAAAGTAGCCAAAACGGTGTGACTGTGTGGCGTGCTCGTAGAGGCTCACAGGTGACGTGGCACACGCGCGCATGGACCTGAGTGAATATGGCGCACGCGCGCATGGCAGTGAGCCCAAATGAACGCACCGCACGTGAGGTTGCAGACCTGCGCGCGCACTAGTGTGTCTTGCGCGCACGCGCGCGCGGAAGCTTCCTGCTGTAGTTAATGCCAGTGCAGTTACATTCAGCATTTGAAACTGACGAAGTTAATGCGTTTGACTGAGAATTAAGTGACGAATTAAAGTGCAATAAAGACGTTTAATGCAGTTTAATTCACCCATTTAATTCGTTTTTCAGTTCTTCAAGACCTGCAACTATAAATAGGAGCATCCTATTGAAGACCATCACACCGAAATACATAGCCTTCAATCTCTCTCTTCAGAATTCTTCTCTTCTCTCAAGCAGCAAGGTACACCTTCGGGTTGGAGTCAAGACCGCCAGTGCAACTGCTTGCGGCTGTTGTATCCTGGAAACAAACGTGTTCTCCTGGGAGACACGAAATTTGTTTTAAGGGACCCGTGTCTAACACGATCCTCAGCCAAGAACAGTTTCGTCTGTTCGAGTTTTCAGTTCTTGTATTTCATCTTTCAGTTGTATTAGTACTGTTTTTATTTTTCATTCTGTAATTGTTTCAGTAATTCAAGTTAATAAATTATTTTATTTATTTTACACGAACGGATTCCTACAATCTTAAAACAAAATTTTAAAACACCGTTCGTGTGGAATCACAAACATATTCTGCTGTGGATTCGAACCAGTTTTGAATTCATACAGTTGTGTTTTAAAAAACAGATTTTTCTTCCTGTTTTGATTCAAAGTAGCGACCTTGTCAAAACAGATTCTGTTTCTACTCCTTTCTGTCGCTGAGTTCTAAAAATCCTACTGTTGTAGTCTTCAAAGTTGGACTTAGAAGCTACACGGCTGGTTTTTTCGCACTCATAAAATAATAAATTAGCGTATTTATTATTTTGAAAACAGTTTTATTAACTTGTTTCTTGAAACTTTTTCAGAATGTCGACTGAAAATGTGAACACGAGCAACACTAATGTTGTCGTTGGAATCCCTGCCAACACTGTGGGAGCGTCTACAGTGGCAAATCATGTTGAACGACCCGAGAAGTTCTCCGGTCTCCACTTCAAGAGGTGGCAACAGAAGATGTTCTTCTACTTGACCACCATGAACCTTGCAAGGTTCTTGACGGAGACCGTTCCCCAACCTGCGGAAGGGGAGACCGATGCTCAGGCTCTGAGCGCGGTAGAGGCGTGGAAGCATTCGGACTTTATATGTCGAGGCTATGTTCTCAACGGTCTCTCGGATGCATTGTATAATGTGTACTATAATATCAAGACTTCCAAAGAATTATGGGAGTCCTTGGATAAAAAGTACAAAACGGAGGATGCGGGAACAAAGAAATTTGTTGTCGCCCGTTTCTTGGACTTCAAAATGGTTGATAACAAGACTGTTATGAACCAAGTCCAAGAGTTACAGATTATACTTCATGACATCCACGCTGAGGGTATGGTACTCAGCGAGACGTTTCAAGTGGCGGCCATGATCGAAAAATTACCTACTGCTTGGTTGGACTTTAAGAATTATCTTAAAAACAAGCGGAAGGAAATGACGATTGAGGAACTTGTCGTCCGTCTTCGTATAGAAGAGGACAACAGGGTGGCCCAAAAAATGCACCATTTTGCAAGCTTCGGCTAAGGCAAACATGGTGGAAGTTGGGGAGTCCTCAAAGGGCAAGAAAGGCAAGGGTAAAAACAACAACAAAGGGAAAGCAAAGGTTAACAATCTTGGACCGAAAAAGGGGGCTGTGAAAAAGAAGCCTGCGCCTTTCCAAGGTACTTGTTACAATTGTAACGAGACGGGGCACCATGCTAACCTATGCAAGAAACCTAAGCGTGAGCGTGCACACATGGTTGATGAGGATGGTATGCCTCTAATCGCAATAATAACCGAGGAAGCGGCTATGATTGAAGAAGTCAACGCGATGGGTGAAAACCCAAAAGGATGGTTCGTTGACACGGGTGCAACCCGCCATGTTTGTGGAGACAAGGCTCTTTTCTCTACATTCAAGGAAGCGTCAGGTGAAGAAAAGCTTTATATGGGAAATAAAGCTACCGCAAGCATCAAGGGGGAAGGCACTGTCATCCTGAAGATGACGTCTGGCAAGGAGCTTACTTTGACCAGCGTGCTTTATGTCCCGGAGATAAGGAAGAATCTCGTGTCGGGATGGATGCTCAACAAGTTTGGATTTCGTCTAGTGTTTGAATCGGACAATTTTGTCTTGTCTAGACGTGGAATGTTTGTTGGAAATGGTTATGCCCTCAATGGTATGTTTAAAATGAATGTAATGGTTGTAAACCAAAACAAAAGTTTGAATGAAACTTCTTCTTCTACTTACATGGTTGAGTCTTCTAATGTTTGGCATGGTAGACTAGGACATGTAAATTTTAATTCATTACGACGTTTAATTAAATTGAACTTAATACCAACATTCCATATCGATTCCAATCACAAATGCGAGACATGTGTTGAATCCAAACTTACGAGATCATCATTTAATTCGGTTGAACGAATAACGAAACCCTTGATTTAATTCATACCGATGTGTGTGATTTAAAAGCGGTTCCCACGCGTCGAAGAAATAAATACTTCATCACGTTTATTGATGATTGTACTAAATATTGCTACGTGTATTTACTTAAGAGTAAAGACGAAGCAATAGAAAAGTTTATCTTGTACAAAAATGAAGTTGAGAATCAACTTAAAAAGAAGATAAAAGCTTTGAGAAGCGATCGAGGAGGTGAATATGTTGCACCTTTTGCGGGTTTATGCGCAAAAAGTGGCATTGTACATGAGTGTACACCTCCTTATTCTCCACAATCAAATGGTGTTGCGGAACGAAAGAACCGCACATTGAAAGAAATGATGAACGCCATGTTGATAAGCTCGGGAGTGAACCGAGAAATGTGGGGGGACGCCATTTTCTCAGCAAACTATCTTTTGAACAAGATACCTTTGAAAAATAGGGACGAAACTCCATATGAGTTATGGAGAAAAAGGAAGCCATCGTACAAATACTTGAAAGTGTGGGGGTGCTTAGCTAAGGTGATTGTACCACCTCCTAAGGCTCTTAGGATAGGACCCGAAACTGTTGATTGCATTTTCATTGGATATGCACATCAAAGTAGTGCGCATCGTTTTCTTGTACATGAGTCCAAGAATCTCGATGTACATAAACACACTATCATGGAGGTAAATCCTAACATCGTCTCGTATTTTGAAAATGTGTTTCCTATGTTAGGACACACACATGCGACTTCATCAACAGCAGCTGATGAAGCGGGTCGAAGTTCATCTACATGGGTACAGGTCCAAGTTCATCTACATGGGTAGATGAAGCAGGTCCAAGTTCGTCTACGAGGTTAGATGAAACTCATGAACGACCTGAGGTCGAGGAGGGTGAGCTTAGACGAAGTAAACGACAAAGGGTTGAAAAATCTTTTGGTCCAGACTTCATGAGCTATATGGTTGAGGGTGAGCCCAATACCTACCGCGAGGCGGTTACCTCTGCGGAAGGAACTCAATGGCAAGAAGCAATTAAGAATGAAATTGATTCTATATTGCAAAATCATACTTGGGAGTTGGTAGATCTTCCACCTGGCTGCAAACCACTTGGATATCGTTGGATATTCAAAATAAAGATGAAAGCTGATAGAAGTATTGATAAATACAAGGCAAGGTTAGTGATCAAAGAATTTAGACAAAAGGAGGGTCTAGACTACTTTGATACTTACTCGCCTGTTACGCGAATAACCTCTATAAGATTGGTTCTTGCAATTGCGGCTCTAAGAAATTTGGAAGTTCACCAAATGGATGTAAAGAGCGCATTTCTAAATGGCGATTTAGAAGAAGAAATTTACATGGAACAACCCGAGGGTTTTTCCGTCCCAGGAAACGAGGGCAAAGTATGTAAATTGGTCAAGTCTTTGTATGGCTTGAAGCAAGCTCCAAAACAATGGTACCAAAAGTTTGATCATGTCATGATTGACAATGGTTTCAAAATAAATGAGTGCGACAAGTGTGTTTATTTTAAAGACACACCAAGAGGTTATGTGATTTTATGTCTTTATGTAGATGATATGCTTATCATTGGGAGTGATGATAACATGATCAACTCAACGAAAGACATGTTGAAAGCAAGGTTTGACATGAAAGACATGGGTCTCGCGGATGTGATTCTTGTAGTAAAAATCACTAGAACCCAAAATGGTCTTGTATTGAGTCAATCTCACTATGTGGACAAGATCCTTAGGAAATTCAATTCGGACGATACGAGTATAGCTCGAAGTCCAATTGATAATACCCAACGCCTAAGGAAGAATAGAGGCGAGAGTGTTTCTCAGTTAGAGTACTCAAGGATCATTGGTAGTCTCATGTATCTAATGACATGTACTAGACCCGACTTAGGATACGCTGTAAGCAGGCTAAGTAGATACACCAGTAATCCGAGTGAGGATCATTGGAAAGCTATCACGAGGGTGCTCAGATACATAAGATACACGAGAGACTATGGATTGCATTATACCCATGATCCAGCAATGATCGAAAGATACACTGACGCGAACTGGATATCAGATATAAAAGATCATAGATCAACAAGTGGATATGTGTTTACACTTGCTGGCGCAGCTATAGCTTGGAAGTCTTCCAAGCAAACAGTTATAGCTAGATCTACGATGGAATCCGAATTCGTCGCTTTAGATAAAAGCGGGGAAGAGGCGGAGTGGCTACGTCAATTTGTGGAAGATATTCCAAGATGGCCAAAGCCGTTGACGGCGATCTACATACATTGTGACAATCAGTCTGCTCTTGCTAGAGCACAAAGCATGATGTACAATGGCAGATCAAGGCACATTCGACGTAGACACAACACAGTACGACAACTTATCTCAACGGGTGTGATCTCAGTTGACTATGTTAGGTAAAATGAGAACATTGCGGACCCGTTAACAAAATGCTTAAGCACAGATAAGGTGTATAGGTTGTCAAGAGGAATGGGACTAAATCCCATAGATGAAGGGAATATGAGGGAAACCTAACCTAGTTGACTGGTGATCCCAAGATCTAGGTTCAATAGGCAAACTTAATCTTAAACCCAAAGGGAGTCACTGTGGGGGGTGCCCCAAAATCAATAAAGGGAGTTGTATACTTCCTAGTCCATTCTAATCAGTGACATGAAGGAAAGGTTAAGCATGTTGAGGTTAAGGATTTTGAGGAAATTCAAATTAACCATGATGCTTTTAATGATTCAGAGGAATCACCTATGTTAGAGAGAAGTGGGGTCGCTTCGAATGGATTTGTGGGGAGGCGCAAACCCTAGAGCTCTCGCAGAACCAGGAACGTGTTCCATGACCATTAACGGACACAACCATGAGGTCTTGACTCGACCAGGGAGAGTATTGTGTGAATGTATATTGTCGCCTACATAAATGGGGGATTGTTCAAGGACACCGTGTCTACAAGACCCTAGGAGGCTAAGTATGCTTCACAAAAGAAGGTTCAAAGGTTACACCTACCTATCTTGCAATGCTCAACTGTTGAACGTGTATCGTTGAAACTTGATAGATCGATTTCTATTCATGTGGGGGATTGTTGGAAATTTTGTGAAAATAGCATTTTTCACAAATATAGGAAAATGTTTTTTTCCTATTTTGGACTAGAAATAAATATAATAAAATGAGCGGGTTTTATATATTTATTTGTGGGTTTGTGTTATACGTTGGAAGGGCTTCGCAACGAACTAAACCACGTCCAAAACGGAGCTAAGATGAATGAGATATCGATGCTCAAAGTTTGGTGTTTGAAACTTGAATGTTGAAAAAATGGGAAAGTAGCACCTTGTCCCACATCGGATGAGAGATGAAACTTAAAGGGGTATTTAAGTGGGAACTCTCCATCCTTATTGTTTCATGGAAGCACTCGCTAGTGTACTCGCGAAGGGTACCCTAACTCGCACACGCGCGCGTGGCGTGGGCGATGAGGCGCACTTCGCACGCTCGCATCGCCGCGAGCCGCTTGAGAGCCGCCTTTGTATTTTGACCGCGTGCGCGTGGTGGAAGCACAAGGGTTGCAAGGACCAAGTGGTTGGTAATGTGGCATGCTGGCGCATGACGTGGCAGTCATGCGCATACGCGCGCGAGCGAGTACACATGAGCGCGCGGTTGCGCGCATGGTGCATGGGTCTGATGTGACGTGCGCGGCTCACCAAAGTGAGCCAAAACGGCGCGACTGTGTGGCGTGCTCGTAGAGGCTCACAGGTGACGTGGCACACGCGCGCATGGACCTGAGTGAATATGGCGCACGCGCGCATGTGGACGCACCGCGCGTGAGGTTGCAGACCTGCGCGCGCACCAGTGTGTCTTGCGCGCACGCGCGCGCGGAAGTTTTCTGCTGCAGTTAATGCCAGTGCAGTTACATTCAGCATTTGAAACTGATGAAGTTAATGCGTTTGACTGAGAATTAAGTAACGAATTAAAGTGCATTAAAGACGTTTAATGCAGTTTAATTCACCCATTTAATTCGTTTTTCAGTTTCTTCAAGACCTGCAACTATAAATAGGAGCATCCTATTGAAGACCATACACACCGAAATACATAGCCTTCAATCTCTCTCTTCAGAATTCTTCTCTTCTCTCAAGCAGCAAGGTACACCTTCGGGTTGGAGTCAAGACCGGCAGTGCAACTGCTTGCGGCTGTTGTATCCTGGAAACAAACTTGTTTTCCTGGGAGACACGAAATTTGTTTTAAGAGACCCGTGTCTAACACGATCCTCAGCCAAGAACAGTTTCGTCTGTTCGAGTTTTCAGTTCTTGTATTTCATCTTTGAGTTGTATTAGTACTGTTTTTATTTTTCATTCTGTAATTGTTTCAGTAATTCAAGTTAATAAATTATTTTATTTATTTTACACGAACGGATTCCTACATAAACTTTCATAAACTTTCATGTGGCTTTACATAATCATTAGCCACATTATCATTACTTTGTTTTTTATGTGACAAAATGATAGCAAATGTCATGAGAAAAGTAAATTATATGTGACTAAATGTTTGCCATTAGCCACATTTATAAAAAATAAAACTTGATGTGGCTTTACATAAACAATAGTCAAACTATCGTCACTTTATTTTTTTGTATGACGGAATGATGGCAAATGTTATGAGGAAAAAAAATGTGTGACTAAAGATTAGACAATGGTCACTTTTAAAATTACAAAATTGTTTTGTGTGTCTAGAAATAGTATTTAGCCGCACTTATAGTAAACTCATATGACTAAATAATAAAATGGCCACACGTATAGTGAGTTCATGTGGCCACTACTATCATTTAGTCACACTTAATGAATGAAATGCTCGATTAAAACAACTCCTTTTGTAACATATTTTTAATTGATGTGGTTAAAACAAACTTTTAAGTGACTATATAATAAAAATGGCCACACTTACAATAAATTCATGTGGCTGTTGCTACTCTTTAGCCACACTTACTGTACAAAATTTTGATTCCAGCAAGAAATAGTGGTACCTTTTAGCCACACTTTTAAGTTGCTACGGCCACTAAACGTGAATGTGATCGTATAATACCTATGATGACTCGACCTTTGGTCACACTTAAGTTGGAAAAAAAAACGTGGCAAAAGGCGTATGGTCACACTTTTTTTGTGTGGCCGTAAGCCTTTTTTGACGTAGTGAGGTGTAGTGCAGTGGTGGTGGTGCCAGAGATGAGTGTTGCAGCGGTGATGGTGGTGGTGGTGGTGTGGTGTGGTGTGGTGGTGGTGTGATTGAGAGAGAGAGAAGGAAGAGAGAGATGAGGAAGAAAGAGAGGGAAAGTAATCAGTGTGTGTGAGTGTGTGTAAGATAATAATAATAGTAATAATAATAATAATATATGCAGGGGCATTTTAGTCTTTAATAAAAAACTAACAAAAAATTAAAGCAGAGTTAAAAAAAATTGGACTCAATGGTTAAGAAAAGTGGTTGTAAGGACTCAGGGCATTAAACATTTTGATTTTGGACTCAAGTGGTTAAAACTCCAAAAACACAGGGACTCAAAAAGTAATTTTCCCATGTTTGTTTGTTTGGAGTTCAATGCAGACGTGATAATGAAACCGCCGACAAAACTGAAACATCAAGGAGTAAAATGACTATTTTGAAAGGATTGGAGCAAAACCATTAAAACGACCAAACCACAGGGAGCAAAACAGAAGTTTACTCTTTATTTTATGTTGGCTTGTAGGTTGCAATATGAGTTATAGGAAGCGCTTGACCATTACCAGAACATTGTTAAGAGCAAGATCACCCAGTATTTTTGTTTATCCAATAGGAAGCGCTTGACGATTACCAAAATAAACATTTTGATTACCTTGGGTTGGAGTTGAGTTCTGAAGAGAATAATTATTTGGTAGCATGTGAGTGGTGGCTCGCATGTCAGATGTCCAGTCGGGAACAGTGGAGTTTATGTGGCATTGAGCATGGAAGGCGTGAGCCAACTGATGCGGAGTCAGAGAAGTCGATGCAGCAAATGAGGCGAGTTGAAAGCACTGTGATATATAGTGACCTGTTATGCGACCCAGTTGACATGTTGGTTTCCGATTATTGTGACCCATATTACGACCCAAGCCCATGTATATGTTAAATGAAGGTCGATTTGGCCAGTAATGATAGGACGGGCCGCCAGATGGTACACGGACATGAGGTCCTTGGGCCAAAAATGCTACAGTAGGTGTAGTAGGGGTTCCATGAAAAGCTCATGGCTTTCTGCACTTGCCAAAAGATCAACAAAGTTAGGAATGGGACGTACTGAGTGAGTAGATGCCGAGAAGCTTTCAAAAGCCGGTCCAAGCCCACATAAGAACCAAACCAACGAAGTTGGTCCATAGCATCAACAGGATGTCTAATAGCACTGAGTTGGTCACATATGGCCTTGAAGGCACGACTAAATTCCACAACAGGTTTGTCCCCTTATTTCTGAGCACGCATATTAAAGCAGTAGGGTTTAGAAGAAAGTGGAACGATTGGGAGGGGAAGGGATAAGGAAACTCAATCACTTATCGGGTAGGTTGATACCATGACTCAATTGTGAATGTTAATGTTTCATTGAATAAACTAAAGTTACAAGAACAATAAATATTACACTAAGGTACCTACACAAACAAATACATATGGATACCTAGGATGTATACAGTTTATACTATCTAATAGTACCTGTGGTTTTAGTGATTGCATGAGTTGGAGAAGATGACTGTAAAATTTAGGTTAATTAATAGGATAAAAGAGAATATATGACTTTTAATGCATGAAACTGACATGAGTTTGTCACAATTTTAGACACATTACTGTATTTACACCATTGTTGTCAAAGACGCAAGGTGCTTAAAAGCGAGGGCTAGAGAGATAAGCAAGGCGCATAGCATAAACATACCATTTATGGGGGTTCTAGGTGTGTTTAGTGCTAGTTTAGACTGGCTCCACGCCATTTTTGGAGGTTTTAAATCAGTTTGGCCAGAACTTGTAGGTATTTTTCAGGAAATTTCAGATTTGGCCGGAATCTTGCCGGAATTTGGTTGGAATCTTGCCCACATGTCGCTGGAGCGCCCGGATGACAACAAGGCGTTTTCTCTGCGCTCCGCCCGGTTTGAGGGCCTAGGGTCCTAGGCGTGTGCCCGAAGGGCGTTTGACAAGATGGATTTACACTACATGTCACTAATTTCTATGTAGTTATAAAAGTTTTCTAAAAGATTCATTCATTTCACACTTCACATCCACTTTGAAGTGAAAAAGTTGTTTAGGAATTGCTAAGTTCTTAACAAAACAAACGGGTCAATGATCTTAACAAAACAAACGGGCCAATGGTGCCTAATGTGCCTAATGATAACATGTAAATTTTTCTTAATCTCATTCTATTCAATAATATAAAATCCTTTGTAATGACATGAAATTAGGACAAAAATCATTCTGGGTCAACTAACCCGCATGTACCAAAAGCTTACACTTTTTTAGCCAACCTGCTTGACCCTTTACCCAGCCCACCAGGCCCACCTATTTTGCCACCAAGCTACTATGAGAGAATGAGGTTAAGATATTGTATCACCACTTTGACCCGTTAGACATAAAACTTAACCCGCATCAAATCATTCCTAAGTTCATTGTTTTAAAATTGTAGGTTGTAATGAAACGTGCTCAAAATGTGGCTCAGGCGGTAGTTAGAATCAACTCTACCGGCATGGTCATGCATGGGTGCACGTCGTCGTGCTGTCGGCACCACACCACACCAACCAATAAGTTTTCTAAAACATCGCGCGTACTTGAAAAGAACCACGAGTCTCTTGCAACTGATACCAGCCTTCGAGACCATGAGCCAAACAGCATAGATCACTGTTCTTCTAGCGATGGGTCTGGGTCCGGGTCAGGGTCAGGTCATGATGACACAGACGAAGAGGAGAGATCCAAATCCGAACACATAACCAAAGGCTAGCTATTGTACTAACTTGAGAAAGAACTTCAAATGCAAGATAATGATTATAGCTGATTCAGTTGAAAATGGTGAACAATCTAATATATTGGAAAACCACCATTTGTATCCTCCTGGAAGAATGATGCATATGGTTTCAATAATTTGTGTCTAGAACAGCACACATGGAAGGAAGGTTGTCGTATACGACAACACGAGGAGTTTTCTTACCGAGCCAAAGGGGTGTGCAATCATACATGGTTTTGAGCCAGATCTCCCTGTCTACACCTTTATCGTAAACAGGACTTAGGGTTGTTCACGAGCCGAACCAAGTCAAGCCAGTGTTAGCCTGAGCTTGACTCTAATTCTAACCGAGCCAGCTTGGACTCGTCTTGAATTACATAACTTTACTGAATAATTGAGCTCGAATTCAGCTCGTTTTACTTATTTATTTCAAAAATATATATATATAGAGTCTGTTACTTAGATCTTTCTTGGGGCTTTGTGTACAGGGACAAACATCGAAGAAGAAACGTAGAAATCAATGAAAGGAAGAAGAAACAAGCCGCTACCAATATAAACGAAGAAATGAAGATCTGCAGATTGACGAAACGAAGAACGAAGAAATAAGACCATATAAACGAAGAAATATATCTTACTTAGAGAAAAACATAAGAAAGGATTAGCTGATATTATCACAATTACATACAATATATAGACTAACAGCAATGAGACATTGCTTATCACCATATGCCAACATCCATGAAGAAGATGATCATGGATTGTGGAGAAATAGGCAGACAACCGATATGTCATCAGCCGCGTATCCTGGCCGCTTACGCTTCCACTGAGCGGCTGCATACTCTACCAACTTTTTCGCCGATTCCTCCTTTCCGGCTGAAACAATCTCAACTGCCTTTTCATTTGAGACAACATCCCATACCTGCATATTTAGGATCAAAATTAGATATGTATGACAATTGACATGTATGATGTAAAGGTTTTGGTGTAAATGAGCTGAACCACTCATGGGCTAGTCAAGATGGGCTCACAAAAAGCTCGAATCAAACCTAGCTAAAACGAGCTCGAGCTTTATTTGAAGCTTCATTAATAATTGAGCGCGGTCCAAAGCATCATCTGTCGAGCTTGACTAGGTTCGTGAGACTAAACTCTCCTCTTGTTTATATGATATAATAATTTTATTTAATACAAAATTATATACACATAGTAGTTATTATTATTATTATATATTTAAGAGTTAAGTGTCATTTACGTCCCCTGTGGTTTGTCCACTTTTGCCATTTCAAGCCAATTTTCAAAATTGTACTATTTTCCTCCTTGGTCATTCTCGAAACGTGTCATTTCAGTCCAAAAAACTAACTCCAGTTAAAAAAATGACTAAATAATATATGTTATATATGTGTCTGGGTGTGTGTGTTTGTGTATATATATAATTATAAGCATATATAAAAATGATTAAATTAATAATAAACTAGCCAGGTCCAAGCTTTGGATACAAAGTGTGGCTCGGTTCATTTATACCCTAGTAATAGTTAAGATCATACCCCATCGGTCGCCAAGATAACAAAACGATCGCGTGCAGTTATGGTTCTTTGTATTACATCTGGCTCAGAAATAAGACCAAAATCTTTAACAAAGAAGTCACCAAAGGCTCTTGAAAGAGCCAGCCCTGGTCCTTCCGGTTCCTCATCAATCGAAGCACGAATCCTGGACACTCCTGGCTCATCTTCTGCTTGACACACACGCCCTCCTGACTGATGTATCCTCTCGGCTTCCTCTATATCAAGGATAAAAATAGTGTAAGTGGCGAAAAATATATATTTACTTAATTAGATTCCATTTTATTTGGTTATGTAGGAGAGTGCATACGAGGTAAATTCGGTTTGAAGTCTACACTAAGCTGCACAGCTACAAGGCTTCCATCGTCTGAAGTTGTCCCTAGAACGGCTCGAGAGTCACCAACATTTGCTAACACAATAAGATCCCCCTGTGAATCATGATCATGAAAGAAGTTTATTTATTTTCGTTTAAAAGCAAAATGATATCCAAACACAACACGCATATTCACAGGTTGATACGAACACAACCCGTTTAACCCGAAAAAAATTGACGTATTTTATTTTCTTGTAATTTTTTCTTCATATTTTAGTATTCTTTATAACCAAGAATACATATGTATAAAACAGTTACATTTAAACTACAAAAAAATGATCATCACTTAAAGGTTTAAGTTATGACATAAAACACTTTCTTTATTTAAAAATGAAAAATTAATCTATAAACCCATTTGACCCGTTTCCGTTTCAGCTAAAAAAATATCTTATGTTTGAGACTTTAGCGAAAAAAATACATTACACAAAGCGGCATGTTCATGAATGAATAAGTAATTGTGACATCTCAATTTGACTTTGAAACTCAAACCAACTTGTTTCAATCATATTGAATTTAAAATTTTTAAATACAGATTTACAGTCAATTACCTCGCGAATGATAGTCAACGCAGCTGTACCGCTGTAAAGGGAATCAATTACAGGATGAAGCTCAAGATCATAATCAACTGTAGAACAAGCCTTCAAGAAAGATTTCTTCCACATACCAAACTGGTCAAAGTTTGCATTCTTAAACAACTCCCCATTCATCAAGATCGAACATTGCGCCATAGCTTCCTGCCAATAATGAAGCAAATAAGCCGGCATTACTTTCTTCACTCGTTTTCCCACGAGATGCCCCCACGGCCCATGCCCGTCAAAAACACCACAAAACATCACATCTTCCTTCCCTCCAAACCCCTACAAATTAACCAACATTCAAACTAATATAAATTCATGATCTTTATAAATATATAATCTTTTATTAAAGAGTACAATGTCATTTTCGTCCTTGAGGGTTTGACTAGTTTTGCGACTTTCGTCCAAAGGTTTGTTTTTCCGCATTTGGATCCAAAAGGTTTAAAATCTTGCCATTTTCATCCGGCTCGTTAACTCTATCCATTTTTCTCCGTTTAGTCAGGGATATTTCCATCTTTTTTGTTAACTTAAAGGGCAATTCGGTCTTTTTCACTTTATGTAAAAAGACCGAATACCCATGAAAAAGAGCGAATTGTCCTTTAAGATAACAAAAAAAGACGGGAATACCCTTGACTTAACGGAGAAAAAGATGGAGTTAACGAGTCAGATGAAAATGGCAAAATTTCAAACCTTTTGGATCCAGATTCGGAAAATCAAACTTTTGGACGAAAGTCGCTCAAACCTCATGGACGAAAATGGCATATTACTCTTTATTCAAAAAAACAAAAAGATATGGGCTTAATGAAATGATTTACCTCCCATACAATGAAACAATCTTGATTAATTCCTTTATTTCCGCCCTTAGAATAGGCGGAAACATAATTATCAGACCATTTGGCACTAACGTTACCAGGAGACGTCAATAACAACCCGTTTTTCCTTGCTTCTTTGGCCAAAGCAATAGTAGCTTCTCTTCCAAGATTAATCCTCCGTTTCTTCCCGTTTTTCGGTGAAAATCCGCTCAACAAAGACGAGAAATGCACCATCTTTTCTACACTTGAGTTAACACCCACAAAGTTATTAGTATATTATACTAAAGATTCACCAATTCATGTAACTGCCAACATAACAACTGCATAGGAGATTAGGAATGAGTCCACTTTTATAACTAGTCAACATCAATCACCCGAACAAATCTACGCGTAACTTTAAACAAATAAAACTAACTTGATCGACTTCTCGCGATGTCCACCATCAAATAAATGTTATGAAACGAAAGACGTGGTTTAAGATATGTTGAATCGAAGGGGAAAGTTGTTATTATGCTAAAGTTTTGGTAAAGAAAATGATTGATAACTAAATTATGTAACATATGCCACAAATAATTAAGGGATCCGTGATCAAATTTTCTTTTGGAGCATTGTATCTACATTAAATAAGGTCAAATGAGTCTCTTTCTAGGACCATACTTGAAACACAACAAAATAGCAGGTAAAGGATGGCATGCTGTTGTGTATCCACATCTTGGACCAAATTAATCAACTAGATGGGCCACAAACACAACCCATTGACCTCCCATAAAATCTTTATATGAAATGATACATCCCATGTAGCCATGTGAGATGCTTGTTTTCGATAAGTAAACCTTTTTTTTCAACCATTTGAAAACTCACAGGACCCACCAATACCTTGGTAACCAATGAAACCAGGTAAAACACAGCTTGCGCTAGGCTGGTGGCTTTCGAGGGGGTTAAAGGCGGAAAACTAGTGGAAGCTGGATTTGAACATGAGACCTCTAATAGAGGGACTCAAACGCTTACCACTGTGCCGCCCTTAAGGTTTTGGATAAATAAACCATTTTTTGCTTGGAAGTGTAAAATTACCAAAAATATTATATGTATTGAGCCCCCCCCCCCCCTATTTTTTAAACCTCTCGGCCCCCTATTTAACAGTTCAAGATCCGTCACTGCACGGGACCCCCCATACCTTGCTAACCAATGAGACCATGTAAAACACAGCTTGCGCTAAGCTGGTGACCTTCAAGGGGTTAAAGGCGGAAAACTAGTGGAAGTTGGATTCAAACATGAGACCTCTCATAGAAGGACTCAAACGCTTGCCGCTAAGCCACAGTTGATGGTTTTTGATAAGTAAATTATAACATATACCTACATATTTCCTGAAAATTAAAGCTTTTGAGGATCCATATGTTTCAATTGTTAAAAGTGGACATAGATATTTTGACCAGAGTATGAATTTTCATCATATGAAATTATTACAAAAAACAGGTCCCACTTTTGAAAAGATTCCCAGTGGGTAAGTGGATGATCCATAATTTTTAATCAGTGTATACACTAAGACAATTTCTGTGGCAATATTTTGTTCTTATTTCTTTACACAGCAAGAAAGTACAAAGTGTCTGCCAGTGCATACTGTTTATCTAAATTATTTGATTCCATAAATTAAAAAGAAAAAAGAATAAAAAAAGAAAACTGTTTTTGGACATATGGGTAAATCTAAAATCTCAATAATTTGGTTCAGATTTGGAAATCATTTAACTTTATTTGACAGATCAACACAAACCTCCTAACCCATCAAATTCTTGTTCATTTAATTCCATTATCATCAACAAATGAATATAAACTCACCTAAAAACCTTTGTGTTATGAATAATCTAATGAAACAAGATATATTGTTATCAAACTAGCAAATCAACAAACAATCTAAAACTCATATACAAACAAATAACTAAATCAAGAAGCTTAAAGAACCTTGTTTTTAAGCCAAATATGTTGCAATGAATGATCTTCAATGACAGATATAACTTATAAAACAACCCAGAAGTTCACCGGAAGCAGACCGAAACCGACAGAATACCCACAAACAAGACCAGTTTATGCAGATTCTGAAGCTTCAGGTAGCTTCCACTCCATCCATTTCTTCTTAATAAAAGTGTCCCAAGTCACTTGGGAATTTATACAAACAGTTGGTGTGCATATCACAGGCTGCACTTTGTATTGATCAAGAGATGATATATGAAGGGCGTGTTGTGTGTTGGGTCCCTTATATGCATAATCATGTACACGGTTTTATTGGATGACTACTTTTTTAGTGTGCAACAAGTATTATTTTATTAAAGGACTTAAGGTTGTAATGATCTCCAATTACTACCCTTTTGAGTTTTTCAATTTGCAACTTTTGGCTAAAAGTATGAGTGTGAATTAGGATGTTGTTCACGGTCTGGCCAGTTTGACGAAAGTTTTGGGCTGAACTGCTAACTAAAGTTTTGGAAAAAGGCAAACGGAAGCGGTCAGGTTGGGTTGGTTTGGTTGAGTCGGCTGAAGAGGCTAATTTTTATGGTTTTAGACTTTTAACGCTAAATTTCGGTTGATTGGACAAGACTCAAAAATGGATTATGGGTCAACACCCTTGTATATATTTATGAATCTAAATTGATGTATTTAATATGATTGAAAAGCAAAAACATTCATAAAACATTTTAAGACGATAAGAATACTAAAAACATTCATAAAGCATTCAGATTATAGGACTATCGTATTTTTGTCCATAATGATCATTCTGAAAATATTCAGAATGATACATGAAAGAAGTATTATTAACATTACAGATAATCTACGGCTCTACGCAACTAGTTTTTGTACTGTCTATGAGCAGATATAAAGGAATAAAAGTTTGTCGTTAGTTCTTACGAGTAATACGAGGAAGGATCAAAACTACATTAGTCATGTCATGACCCAAATTATGCTATATTCCTTCTATTCATATTTCTCGTTTTAAGTATGACAAAATACATCCTTCTTTCATAACTCAATACATAATTAATTAAATTTTAAATAACGATAAAAATATCATTACATGAATAATAAGGGTGTTAACTCAATACATATTTTATTAAATTTTAAACAACGATAATAATACCATTACATGAATAATAAGGTGTTACAACTTTCTTGCAAGATTTCTAAATAGATAGGACTTATTGGTCAATTACTATAAACAACAAGGGCTAGCTAAATTTCATTTCATGCAAAGCTAAAGGTCAACTATGTTTATATTTACTACGAAAAATATATTTTACATGTTTTTTGAATGTTCAATGCACAAGATTCTTATTCGGTTAAATTTTACCATTAAAACTTTATAGACTTTTTGATTATGTGGTTTAGTAATTAATAAAAATATTAATATTAATTATATTATTTATCTTATATATTTATATATTAAAGAACATATGTTAGATTTTTTGTCACTTTTGGTCCCTGATGTTTGGTCACTTTTGTCACTTTAGGCCAAAACTCAAAACTTTTAAATTTAGATCCCTGTAGTCTCAATTTTGTTGCCATTTTCATCCAAAATCAAAATCTTGTCAGATTTTTCAGTTAAAATTCAGTTTTTTTGTCTTTTTTCTCCCTTTTAATGAAGGGCAAAATGGTATTTTTAACGTTTTATTATAACAAATTAAAAAAATCTGACCATTTTGCCCTTCATTAAAAGGGAACAAAAAGCTGGATGTTAACTGAAAAATCTAAACAGATTTTGATTTTGGATGAAAATGGCTACAAAATTGAAACCATAGGGACCCGGATTTAAAATGTTTGAGTTTTGGACTAAAGTGGCAAAAGTGACCAAACCACAAGGACCATTTTAGCAGTTTACTCATTTTTAAGAGTAAATTGCCATTTTAGTTTTAGACTGAGTTAGGCAATGTGATCAAAATGGCAAGAAAATGGAAAAGTCAGCGACTTAGAGGAGAAAAAAACTATTTAGACTAAAATGACAATTTGGACCAAAGCTCAGGGACTAAAATGGCAATTTACTCTTTTTTTAATGATTACAACTTATAATTAATTGATTTTTAATTGCACAACAAGCCGTTACTCATTGGTTTTCATGTCGATTAACTTGATTAATGGTAACAAACTTTTATAATTAAATATGAATGAATCTGAATAATATTATAATAGTTACGATGTGGCTAGATTTGAAGGAAAGGACACATTTAGATTTCAAAGCAATATGAGCCAAGGAAAACTATTTATATTAATAACAAATGAATAAATCTACATCTCCAAAGTAAGTCGGTGATAAAATATAACAAACGTATTAAAAAAGTTAAAACTAAAATATAGTTAGTGGCTTAAAATGATGCTGCCATAAGAAAGATGAATTAAGTAATCTCCGTGATGATTACAAAGTAGATAAATCCAAAATTTGTTAATTAAATAATTAATGTTTTTCCATTGAATATGTGTTAAAAATTGTTGAAATTTTGTTGGCCAACTAGTAAATTGTGTCATCATTGTTAATGATAGAAGCGGTAATATAATAATCGAATTCAACACTTTGGTGACTTTTATAATACGGTTGTGATGAATAAGATATAAAATATGTCTTATCTTGATACAATTTAATATGCATGGATAAGATGTATGATTATTATTTTATATCACGATTAGGAAAAAAAATTAGGTACATATGATTATGAAACACTTAGAAGTTGTAAAAGTAAGACGATAGTTTTTATGTGTTTTATAGTAACGATACATATATGCATGATATATTAGCTTAAATAATCATTTTATGATATATGTACTAATTGTATATTTATTTTCTTTTCTATATTCTTCTTTTAGTTTTATATGTTAGGGTTTGTATAGGAATTTAAGATATCTGTAACGAACCCATATACGAAAAAATTAATTTTTTTACATTCTTTATCAATGATCTTGATGCGTATTATATATAAAAGTGTATATAGTCATATAGATAGAATAATATTAGTTATAATTTTCAATCCAAATAATATTACATGTCAAACTCAATTAAATATGTAAATGTCTTTTTTTTTTTTGGGTAAAGGGTTACCCCGGTGATTCTATATATTCACAACCAAAAAACACAAGTAGTGTAGAGAGCCTACACTAGTTCAATCATAGGACATGCCCTATGAAAGCGAAAACCAGAGACAAACCAGACAAACGACAACCAAAAAAATGGAAAACAAACCACTAGGCTACAAACCTAGACTCAACAAGAAAAAAATTACAAAAGCATCCTCAGCCGCCATCGTCGTGCACATCCGAAACTTCAATATCCCAATCCCTTAAAAGCTTTCGAACATTTTCGCACTTTTTCAACTTTGCTCCAATCAGCTTGTACCGCACTTGTTGTATAATGGTTTCACTTAAGGATTCCGGGGGCCTCACCTGGTTTCTAAATAATCTGGCATTCCGCTCTTGCCAAATGAAGTAGGCCGTAGCAGCCACTGACAGTTTAGCAACGTAAACTGACGCCAAGTTTGACTTAGACCGATCCAGTAACCAGTTAACGATGTCATCCCAATTAGCATGCACCGAACCCATACCCGCTTTTTGTCTAACCAGCATCCACACTTGTGACGAGTATTTACATTCAAAAAACAAATGCGTATGAGAGTCATGATTAGCATAGCATAATAAACAGCACATCATATTCATATTTTTCCTGCGCGATAAATCCCAACTCAAAATCTTATCTTGAGTAAGCAGTTTCCTTCTCATGATAAGCCATAATAAAAAAGCATGACGCGGAATACACTGACCAAACCACACAAGACGGCACCACTCCACCTCCACAGCATGATACCGAACCGAATCCCATACTCTAGACGACGAGAACACATACTTTTGATTACCTTGACGCCACAACACTTTATCCGACTTATTCGGCTGCAAAGAAATACCATCGAGCTGAATAAGAACCGGATACAAGTCCCGCCACGCAACCGGCCATCTCCAAGACGAATCGGAATAGACATCGGACACCTTTGACTCCATATTAAAACCCGCGCTAGCAATCATCCGGGGAGAAAGGAACTGATCCAGAGGACCTATCTCACTCCAATTATCGTGCCAAGCAGAGGTAGCCGAACCATTTCCAATCTCGGACCAGAAAAACTTCCTAACAATCGGCCGTAACTGAAGAATCTTTCTCCAAGACCAACAGCAGGAAGCTGGAACTTTGCAAACCCAAAAGCTTTTACCTCGCAACCTATAAGAGTGAACCCACTCAACCCAAACAGAATGGCGCCTCGAAAGAATGCTATGTAAATGTCCTTCTCTTTGTATATGACATTATATACATAAAGTTATATGTTATTGGTCGTATCTGTTAACCGATAATTGTGCTCTACAATTATTGGTTTGTTATTTTCTAAATCAATGTATTTATTTGTATTATTTGTATTTCATTGTTTCCGTAAATATCTCTTTTCCCTGTAACTATTTATGTTTGTTTTGAGTAATGAGAAATCCAAGGGATTACACAACTTTACATGGTGGTGATAAAACTGCTCCTGAAGCCGCCAGTATCAAACCTCTTCACCCGGTCTACACAGTTTCGAATAACCAAAACAAGGTTCGTACACTTGATGGTACCAAAGTCTCGTATGCTTTATGGGTCAAACTTTTTACCCTTCATGCCAAAGGGTACAATGTGCTCTGCCACATTGATGGTACAATGCCTCCATACTGAATAACTCCCTGCCATCATGGGAAGATGCCATCGACCAGCTCCTGTCTGAGGCTGGTCGTCTTAAAACCCGAGACACCGTCACCAAAAACTCGGCCGTTGCGGCTGCCATACCATCCCCACATCCACCTCCAAACTCTAACTCAACCCCCTGCCAACAACCACTCACCGCCACATCACAACAGCCCAAACAACCCCTCCCACAGCCCACCGTCCAGGTCGCCAATACAACAACAGGCCCAATAACCGTCCATACCGATCCAATAACAACCGCAGCCCAAACAATCACCCTAACCACAGCCCACATACCCAACATCCCTACCCGAACCACCCTCAACAGTCAACCTATTACCCACCCTTTGGGGCACCCCCTTACTGGACTCATCCGCCTTGCCCGTACCCCACTCAAAACTGGGCCCAATCGTGGCACCCTCAGGCTTCATCTCAGTCCCCAACTAATCATGGCAACCGTCGGTCGGCTCAAGCTAACCTTGTCGATGTAGACCCTCTCGAACCAACTCAACTAGCTGAAGCGGTTCATGCACTCTTTGTGGACTCCGGTGAAAGCAATGACCAGTGTAACTTCGACACAGGTGCATCTTCTCATGTTTCATTAAATAAAAATAATATTGACACGTTTTCTACGTTTGCACCAATAGCGTCAATAATTGTTGGTAATGGCAATAAGCTTCCAGTTATGGGCTCAGGTCACTCAACCCTCAACTTTTCCTCCAAACCTTTACATCTTAAAAACATCCTTTTTAATCCCAACATTTTCAAAAACCTTATATCTGTTTGACAATTTAATATTGACAATTACACTTCGATTGAATTTGACCCATATGGTTTTTCTGTGAAGGATTTCAAGGATGGCACAATCCTGAGTCGTCACAACAGTTCTAGTGACTTGTACCCGCTCACCCCACCAGCTTCCGCCATCGCTTGCTTTGCTACTACTCAAGAATCTCCATTTTGGCATAACCGACTCGGTCACCCAGGTCAACCTGTCATGAACTTTCTTCGTTTGAATCGTTTTATTTCTTGTAATAAAAATAAGACTTTGTCTCTTTGTCATGCTTGTCAGTTGTCGAAACATAAACGTTTGCCATTTAATGATTCTACTACGTACTCATTATGCCCTTTCTCTTTATTGCATTGTGATTTATGGACATCACCATTATTAAGTTATGCGGGTTATGAATATTACTTGGTAATAATCGATGATTACACTCAATATACGTGGGTTTATCCTCTTCGATTCAAGTCCGAAACGTTTTCAAAAATAACTCATTTTCACCAATTTGTTACAACCCAATTTCGCCTTCCCATCCAAGCCATCCAATGTGACATGGGCGGCGAATTTGACAATACAAACCTTCATCACTACACCTCTCAACACGGCATTCAACTTCGGTTCTTGTGCCCTCACACCTCTCAACAAAATGGCAAGGCGGAGCGCATGATTCACCTTTGAACGAAATCATGTTTACCCTTTTCACTCACGCTTCGCTCCCCTCCACCTTTTGGGTCGAGGCTCTTCATACCGCCGCCTACCTACACAACATTCTCCACACAAAATTACACCAAAAGCGCACCCCGTTGTCCCTATTATACCTTCGGGAACCGTCCTATGATCATCTTCGTGTCTTCGGATGCGTTTGTTACCCCAACACCTTCGCCACTCGTCCGAAAAAGCTTACCCACCGATCTATCGCATGCTTTTTTTCTTGGATACCCAGCAAATAACCGCGGGTATCGGTGTCTTGACATTACCTCCGGTAAGACAATCTTCTCCCGTCACGTCACTTTTGACGAAACCATTTTTCCCATGGCCGACCACCAAACCGTTCCACCATCTCATGACTTTCTCGACCCTAACCCACTACTTTTTGACCCAACCTACTTCGCCACACCCACACCGACTTCAGCCGGGCGCCACACCCCACCCGCCACTCCTCCCAATCACCACACCTACCATCATTTCCCTCCTGTTCAACCAGCCCACACACCTCCATCATCGCCCAGCCCACCTACCGAATCGCCACCTCCCTACGGCCCAAACCAGTCCCAATCGGCCCATTATCAGCCCGATTCACCCAACCCATCGCCACCTCCCATACCTAACCCACCACAACCTCCTACACACTCCATGCAAACCAGGTCACGATCTGGTATCTTCAAACCCAAACTTCCATTTTCCCTTAATACCCTCACCATGTCACCCCTACCCAAATCTCATCTCACCGCACTCTCTGACCCAAAACTGGAAGGTTGCCATGACCGTATGAAGCTCTATTGGCCAACAACACGGGGGAACTTGTCCCTCGACCGCCTGATGCTCCGGTCATTCGATGCATGTGGCTCTTCAAGCATAAGTTCCGTGCTGATGGTTCCTTAGAACGGCACAAGGCTTGGTTAGTTGTAAATGGAAAAGGCCAAACCGTAGGTGTTGACTGCGACGAGACATTTAGTCCGGTGGTCAAACCCACCACTATTCGCACCGTTCTCAGCCTTGCTGTTTCGCGCGGTTGGTCGACACACCAACTTGATGTCAAAAATGCGTTCTTACACGGCCACCTAAAAGAGACTGTCTACATGTTTCAACCACCCGGTTTCACCTCTTCAAAATATCCCAAATATGTCTGCAAACTTAAGAAATCTTTATATGGTTTAAAAGAAGCCCCCAAGGCCTGGTATCAACGTTTTGCAGGTTACTTACTTCGCTGTGGATTCAAGAGCAGTGTTTGCGATACATCACTTTTTATTTACCATCAGCGGGACCAAATAGCTTATCTACTTTTATACGTTGATGACATCATTTTGACTGCCTCCAGTAATGACCTACTGCAACGCATCATTAAGTCCCTCACTGTTGAATTCAAGATGACTGATCTAGAGACTCTACATCATTTTTTGGGTATTGCAGTCACCAAACACGCGAACGGGTTATTCTTGTCTCAGTCCACGTATGCAACCGATATTTTGTCCCGTGCAAACATGTCAACCTGCAAGCCGGCTACAACTCCTGTCGAAGCCGGATCTAAGCTTAGTGCCGACAGTGGTTCTCCCTTTTCTGATGGTTCTTTATATCGCAGCCTGGCCGGAGCTCTTCAGTATCTTACCATCACCCGACCCGACATTGCTTATGTTGTTCAGCAGGTCTGTTTATTCATGCATGCTCCTCGGGAACCACACTTCTAGTTTCTGAAACGGATCCTTCGCTACATTAAGGGCACCCTTTACCATGGTTTATTACTTTCACCATCCTCCTCCACTAACTTGACAGCCTACTCAGATGTTGATTGGGGCGGGTGCGCCGACTCCAAACGGTCCACATCCGGCTATTGTGTCTTCTTGGGATCCAACTTGATTTCCTGGTCTTCTAAACGACAGTCTACTATCTCCAGGTCAAGTGTAGAAGCTGAATACCGTGGTGTGGCAAACACAGTTGCTGAACTTAGCTGGGTTCGCAACCTGTTACTTGAATTATCGGTCCCTGTTCGCCACGCGTCCATTATATACTGCGATAACATCTCGGCTGTTTACATCTCCGATAATCCAGTTCAGCATCAACAGACTAAACACATCGAACTGGACATTCACTTTGTCCGCGAAAAGGTACGTCTTGGCGCTGTCAAAGTTCTTCACGTCCCTGCCGATTACCAATATGCAGACATCTTCACGAAAGGATTACCGAAGCATCTTTTTCAACGTTTTCGATCCAGTTTATGCCTTCGGCTTCCTCCGGCTCAAACTGCGGGGGCGTGTTAACCGATAATTGTGCTCTACAATTATTGGTTTGTTATTTTTCTAAATCAATGTATTTATTTGTATTACTAGGTTATAACCCTGTGTATTACACGGGTTGAATAAATGTATTTTTTTATATTAAATAATAAAAACTTATATCTTTATGAACCTTGTATATTGTACGGGTTAAATAAATGTAATTTTATATTTCAAATAATAAAAAAAATTATATCTTTAAAAACCATATGTATTATACAGATTAAATAAATGTAATTTTATATACTAAATAATAAGAACGTCGTATCTTTAAAAAAAACCGTGTATAATCGGGTTGAATAAATCTACCAAATAATAAAAAATTACATCATTAAAAACTCTGTATATTACACGTGTTGAATATATATATAAAAGAGTTATATCTTTAAAAACCATGTGTATTACACAGATTAAATAATTGTATTTTTGTATATTAAATACTAAAAACGTCGTATCTTTAAAAAACTCGTGTATAGTCGGGTTGAAAAATCTACCAAATAATAAAAAAATTATATCCTAAATAAATGTAATTTTGTATATTAAATACTAAAAATGTCGTATCTTTAAAAAAAACCCGTGTATAGTCGGGTTGAAAAATCTACCAATATATATATATATTCTTAAAAACCTCGCGTTTTACTCAAGTTGAATAAACATAATTTTGTATACCAAATAATAAAAAAAAAGTTATGTTTTTAAATAATTAGGATAACATTTAATATTAATTTATTATTTATATATTAAATATAAGATAAGTAGATAAGAGAGGTATTTGTTTCATAAATATATTAAATTAACAATTTAGATTTGAGGATAATATTTTATTAAAGTATGGTAAGATTTAATATTAATTTATTATTTATTTATTTAGATAAATATAAATTTGAGAATAACTTCAATGAATGACACGTGTCCAAAAGTTGGTTCTTTTATTATAGTAGTTAGAATAGATTTGTATTTCATTGTTTCCATAAATATCTCTTTTCCCTGTAACTATTTATGTTTGTTTTGAGTAATGAGAAATCCAAGGGATTAGGTTATAGGGTGTGGTCATGACCCTCATGACCACCATGACCCTCCATGTTAGTGTCATGTAACTAATCTTTAATCCATCATCCAAAACCACTACCCTAAGGGTATGGTCATGACCCAAACCATTAGCCCCTTATTTATTATCTTTGTCTAAACAAAAAGGAAATTATTTGTTGAAAAATGGAAAGGATGACCATGGTTGCCATGGTTTAATCCATGCAAACCATGGTGGATCAATTAAGGGGGTGGTGTAGCCTTCCATTCATGTTCCTAGGTGGCAAATCATGTCCCAACCATAATCCCCACACCCTATAGCCTTACAAAAGTTACAGTATCCTCATGTAATATGACATTATATACATAAATTTATATGTTATTGATCGTATCCTCATGTAGTCATGTATACTTAATTTCTTAAACACTTGGACACAGAACCCTTATAAGTTATTTTATTTAAATATGGTAATTATTTGTTGATTATGCTATGAGCAAACCGTGCAGAAATCTCTCCTAGGTTATAACCTCGTGTGTCACACGGGCTGAATAGAGAAAAAAAATCATATAGTTAATACTAAAAGTTTAAGAATTAAAACGATATTCTTGAGACACTTTTCAAATATCGAAATAAATTTTATATCATGTATGATCAAACATTGTGGCGTTTACCAAGTTTATAAAGATAATCCAACTATAAAATACATGTTCTAAAATAAATATAGTCACAATTGCACCATAATCATAATAACAATTCACACATTAATGGTAAAATCCAGAACATCATACAAGAAAACATAATTGGAACTAAATGTCATGTCTAAATTGAAAAAAACCAAATAGTACGGGACATTGGTTTTCTAATATTTGTTGGTAATTTTCGTATGTAAAACATTGCCGATCACACAACTATGACACTCACATAATTAGTAGGTAATATTTGTTGTAGATTAGGGTTTTCTATTCAGAAAGAGATGGCGGAGCAGTTTGTTGCTCGTCTACCTGTTATCCTTATGTAATTTGCCCTGATGATTGGAATGAAATAGATAAAATTCTAAAAAAAAAAAATATATTGACTTAGTGATTAAAACTATAGTATGAACGATTATCATTTTATGACTGTTAGAGATACAAAGATTGCATATTCTTAACATTTTATCATTATCAATATATATTGTTATTGGCTATAAATATTTGGCACCACATAATTTTAAAACTTAGATAACAATGCAACTAAATAATTAACTAATCATACCTATATAAAATATCTTCTACATCAATTTCAATTTCAATATGTCATGGTTTACCAATCTTTTTATTTTTATTTTTAGGAAACCTCATAATTTCATTCCTTTAAAATGATAAGACTAAATGTAATAGGCATTATAGAGGTGAGGGGCTTGATAATGCCCTAACACCGCCCATGGGCGTTATAGGACATGAGAAGGGAGAAGCGTTTCTTATATAACACCAAATGAGAAGGAAAAAAATTAGAAAGTAATGATTAACATGGCACTAAAAGATGTTAACCATTACACATTTTTAAGGGACATTATGCTCCGGATGTGATGGAAAATGCCTCTTAAAGAACATTAACCATCATGGATGATCTAAGGGTTCGGGCCGAAAAAATTTTGAAGTAAAATATGGTAGTTACATGTCTTAAAGTTTGTAATAATTTGGTATGTAGTAGATGTAAAAATAGTTATCTTTGAGTTAATTAGTTGTTTAAAAAAGAGCAGAATTACAATAAAAACTCATATGATGAAAGATATAAAAGTTATAATTATTGTTAACATATCATTTAAATACTTTACTAAAAGAATATAGTAATATATCAATTATAACAAAATAATGCTGTTAAACGCATCTATTAATTAGTGATACCCATAATAGAATATTTAATTATATATTAGTGTACAATTTTTTATTTTAGGTTATATCATACTAGCTTAGAACCCCGTGTATTACACGGGTTGAAAAAATACACTTTTATATATTAAATAATAAAAAGAGAAAAATGTCCGGATAGTCCCTGTGGTTTTGCATTTTTTCACCTATAGTCCCCAACTTTCTAAAACTACCTGAATAGTCCCCAACTTTTCATTTTTTGTTCCCGGATCTCACTTCAGTTTGTTTTCTCTGTTAAGTGGGTGTGAAATGACCAATTTACCCTTTCCTTTAAAAGGCCAAACCACAGGGACTATCCGGGCATTTTCTTCATTTTTAGAGAAAAACCCCACCACCACCACACTTCATCTTCAACCTCCACCCACCATCACCCTCCTCCACCCTTTCCTTTAGGGTTTACCACACTCTCCGATCGTCTTCGGAACTCAATCACCTGCAATGGCGACACCACCAATAAACCCGACTTCCGAGAACTTGATTTTGCTGCTGGGTCGGCTCCGGCTTCACCCTTACAGACAAATGAAAAACACAATATCATTGCCTGTCTTCTCTTACCCTCTCGACTGCTCGATCGGTGACCGGAGCCGGGGTGCCGGCTGTGAACTCCGACAACACTCACCCCTGCTTCCTCCCTCTCGAGTCCTCTCTGGCATACACACCGACCGGCTGCCGACGGTGTCTCCGACGAGCCGCACACACCCACTCGACTCAACCCCTAAACCCTTACTTCCGGTAAAAAATCAGGCAGCGGCGGTGGCGTTGTTACTCGTCTGTCGTTCAGGTGACACTCACCCACACCCTCGTTCCGACGCCTCGTTTACCGTTCGGAGATGATGATGATGATGATTATTATTTCCGACGACCTGAAGAGAGTTACCCTGAAGAGAAGAGCCGGTTTCTTTGAAGAAAGTTGTAAGCTTTATGTTGTGTTATCGCTATATGTTTGTCTTCGTGAATGACTGATGAAAAACAGAGAAATGAAAGGCGGGTCTTTAAATCCTTATCTCATCATCTTAATAGTTTTCATATTTTTTTTTATCTTTGATTTTATATATAGCGATAACACAGCTATATGTTTGATTTTATATATATATATATTCTTTTCTTGCTTAATAGTTTTCATTTCTTGCTTAACTGTTGCTGAAATTTGACTTGGGTGTTTTAGGGTTTCTTCAAAGAAAATTGAAGAGAAGAAGGTGATGGTGGAGGGTGAAGGAGGGTGATGGTGGGTGGAGGTTGAAGATGAAGTGTGGTGATGGGGTTTTTCTCTAAAAATATAGAAGATGCCCGGATAGTCCCTGTGGTTTGGCCTTTTAAAGGAAAGGGTAAATTGGTCATTTCACACCCATTTAACAGAGAAAACAAACTGAAGTTAGACCCAGAGACTATCCGAGAACAAAAAATAAAAAGTTGGGGACTATTCAGGTAGTTTTAGAAAGTTGGGGACTATAGGTGAAAAAATGCGAAACCACAGGGACTATCCGGGCATTTTTCTCTAATAAAAAGTTAAATCTTTATGAAACTCATATATTGTACGGGTTAAATAAATGTAATTTTGTTTACTAAATACTAAAAACATCGTATCTTTAAAAAACTCGTGTATAATCGGGTTGAATACATCTACAAAATGATAAAAAAAAATTACATCCTTAAAAACCCCTTGTATTACAAGGGTTGAATAGATCTAAAAAAAGTTATATCTTTAAAAACCATGTGTATTACACAGATTAAATAAATGTAATTTTGTATATTAAATACTAAAAACGTCGTATCTTTAAAAAACTCGTGTATAGTCGGGTTGAAAAATCTAACAAATAATAAAAAAATATATCTTTAAAAACCTCGTGTATTACACGTGTTTAATAAATCTAATTTTACACAGCAGATGATAAAAGGTTATATCTTTAAAAACTTCGTGTGTTACACGGGTTATATAAATGTAACTTGGTATAGTAAAAAATAAAAAAAGTTAAATTTTTAAAAACCCCGCATTTTACACGAGTTGAATAAATATAATTTTGTATACCAAATAATAAGAAAAGTTATATTTTTAATAAATTCGGATAACATTTATTATTAATTTATTATTTATATATTTAATATAAGATAAGTAGAAAAGAGAGGTATTTGTTTTAAAAATATATTAAATTAACAATTTATATTTGGGGATAATATTTTATTAAAGTATGATAAAATTTAATATTTATTTAGTTAATATAAGATAAGTATAGATTTGAGAATACCTTCAATGAATGACACGTGTCAAAAAGTTAGTTTTTTTATTATAGTAGATAGATAGATAATGTTCGACGTATAAAGTGAGTTCATCTAAATCAAGATATATCATCTTCGCTTGATAAGTTTATTTTTATTATAATATTTTTTTGCAAAGTTTAATAATAACATTATATTATATTATATTATATTATATTATATTATATTATATTATATTATATTATATTATATTATATTATATAATATAATATAATATAATATAATATAATATAATATAATATAATATAATATAATATAATATAATATAATATAATATAATATAATATAATATAATATAATATAATATAATATAATATAATATAATATAATATAATATAATATAATATAATATAATATAATATAATATAATATAATATAATATAATATAATATAATATAATATAATATAATATAATATAATATAATATAATATAATATAATATAATATAATATAATATTTTGTCGGTTCAAAATTGATAACTCAAGTAAGTTATGATCCATAAGATTAAAGATTATATCAAAATTGTTTATGTCTATTATTAAAGTTAACCACATATCAAACCTATTTTATATGACAAAAATTTTAAAAAAGACTTTAAAATCAAAAAGTAACATTTTTTTTTCTAGATTATAAAACCAATCATAAAATAAAACCTTGTTTAAATTTGTTTGTTAAAAGTTTCCTTATAAAACCTAAGAGTGTCAATTATTTCAAAATATTTCAAAATTAAAAAGAACAAGGGTCCAACATGCTTCCGTACCTTTTTTCCGTTTTGACCAAAATATTGTCGGGTTACGCCACGGGTCTTTTTACTAGGTTCTTTCACACCAAACCTAAGAGGTCTTAGGTAACTCCCCTTTGGATCCTTCAGCAATATCCAGCACAACCTGGTTTCGTTTCCTACCTCCGGTGTAGGGTAAAAAGAGACGGTTTATGATTGGATTTTTTCTTTTTAATAGAAAAATATCTAAAAATAAAAGAACACTCAAAAAGATTTTATAAGGAAAAGGTAAAGCTTTTATTTCATGGTGGATGATTTACAATGGAAGATGTTTAGAAAAGATACAAAACTTAAGCAAAATACAATACACTTTTTTAGTACATAAAAACTTTTTTAAACACTCGTTGACGATCGATGCCCTCCATCCTTCTTTCCTCCTCTTTTTATAACCTTCTTCTTTAGATAAGCTCTAGTCTTCTTCCTTGTCTTTTCTTTCTTCACATGCATGTCCTTGTAACTTTCATTTTGTCAGGAGGTATTGCTTGTCTTCTTTATGCAAGAAAGTCCATTTTTGGGAATTTGGACTTCTTTAATGAGTCTTTTCTCTTTAGCCACGTTCCTCCTTGTCCCATAAAGTTGGTGAGCTTGGGAAAAGTAAATTTTGACTCTATGTGAGTCTTAAATCCTTGTTTGTATGCCATATCTTTGAACGGTAAAATCTGATGATTTAAAAATCATTTTTTGGAGTAAAGGATTTATAAAATCCTTAATTATCAGATGTTTGGCCCTCATTTTGAGAATCAATACTCATAGTGTCCTTGTCTTTTTGTTTATAGCATATTGGACACGTATCTCTTGGATTCATACCTTTTCTATGATCTCTAAATATGCAAACCCTTTCTTGAGCCTGAGGACTTGATCTTATTATGCCTTTATCTAAAAATTGGATTTTATCTTCTAAATATTTTTTAGCTGATGGTGGGGTATTTTTTGCTGGAGAAATCATGACAGAAGAAAACATATTTTTCCCACCATATGTTCTAAATCCATTTTTAAAAGCAGCTTGCAATGCTTGGAGTATTACTTTAATTCCTAATCCTCTTCTGTAATGAACATCATTTTCATTAAAGTTATGAAAAATCTTTCTTTCAGTATTAACTGAATAAGTAAAGGCTAAATTAACCTTTTCTATCTGAATAAAGTGAAAAGCTGGATAATAAAATTCATTGTAAAAATCAGGCCCTGCAGAAAAGAGTTTTAGAGCCATGACATCTTTTGGAGTTATTGTGGGATTATTTAAATAACAATCTCTAACTCCATCTTTCACCCATTTTGGTAAAAAGGAGATTTCAGGAAAATCGGGTAAAGTAAGATATATCTTATTGACTGCTCCAAAATCATACCAGTATCTTATCTCTTCAGGAGAGTTTCCTTGTAGATAATTGATTCTAGGGAAGATCCCTGTAAAATCAATATATCTTATATCTGTATTTTGAAGGCCATATAGTTCCTTCATCTTGAACCATTGTTGCTCAACATAATTTGGTTGAGTTGGCAATTCTTGAAAAATATTTTTAAATGTAGAGGTTTTCCCAGTATTGGGGAAAAATGAAAAAGATTTTTCTTTAGGTTCTTCCTGGTCAGAGGTAAGGTCTATCGTTTGTACTCCAACTGATGAAGTAGAAGGATTATCTCTTTTTTCCCTTTTTACTTCAGGAAATGAAAGAAAGATCTACTCTTTCTTTTATGTGATGCTTTACCAGAAGCTTTATCTTCATACTGTCAAACTCATAAAAAGATATCTTAGAATTTATGAGAAGACAATTTCTTTCAATCAAATCCTTTATATCTGGGATCTTCTCGGGGATTGTTTCAATGATGTTTAGCATTTCTCCCATATCTTTTGCAATTTCTTTTATCGACTTTATTTGTTTATCCATATCATCAATATATTTATCCATCCTTTGGGCTAATTCTTGCTCCTCCATCTCTGGTTAAGAAATCTGCTAAAACATTTTTATCAGATTTGATTATTTCTATATCAAAATGATATTCAGACAATAGTGTTTGCCACCTAATAAGTCTTTTATATTCTGGTTTGGAAGGCAAGTTATTTTTAATAAAAGCCTTTACCTGTGTATTATCTGTCCTTAGCAAAAATTTATTTAGTAATAAAAAATAATAAAGCTTTTGACAACTTTTAATAACAGCCAATAATTCTTTTTCATTTATATGATATCTTGTTTCAGTATCACTAAAAGTACCTGAACAATATCTACAAATACTTTCTCCTATTTTTTCATTTTCAGAATTATAATCTATTTTCTTAAGTACCCCACTCCAATAGCATTCTGAGGCATCCGTTTCTAAAATAAGATTATCATTTTCTTTAGGAAGTTGTAATTTTGGTAGGTTTTTACAATATTCCTTAATCTTTTTCACTTGGTTTTCTAGATTTTTATCAAAAGTAAATATTTTATCTTTTTTAAGTAGATTTTGAAAGGGTTTTCTTAATTCTGCAAGATTTTTTATAAAATCTGAAGCATAATTTAATATGCCAAGAAAACTTTGTACCTGTTTTTTATCTACTAACTTATTAGGAAAGGCTGTAATTTTTTCAAGAATATAACTTTGGAGTTCTATTCCCTTTCCATCTATTTTCATCCCTAAAAAGTCTATTTTCTCTTGTAATAGGCTAGTTTTCTTTTCGGATAAGGCTAATCCATGTTTTATACATAAATCTGCAAAAATATCAAGATGTTTTAGATGCAAATTAACATTGTCTGATAAAATTAAAATATCATCTATGTAAACAAAAATAAAATCATAATCTTTGAATATTATATCCATTTTCCTTTGGAAGATTTGTGGTGCATTTTTTAATCCAAAAGGCATTACAATCCATTCATATTGCCCTTGAGGAGTAGAAAAAGCTGTGTATCCAATACTATCAGGATGCATTTTTATTTGCCAAAATCCACTTTTACAATCAAACTTAGAAAATATCTTCTTATTTCTTGTCCAATTTATTAGACTTTCTTTATAAGGTAAAAAATATCCATCAAAAACATTATTATCATTTAATTTTTTATAATTTATTACCATCCTAGGCTTACCTCTCTTAATTTCTGCATGTTTTCTTACCATGAATGCAGGAGAACTATGAGGGCTATGACTAGCTTTGATTAATTTTAAATCCAGGAGCTCTTTTATCTGGGAGCTAAACTCTTTCCGGTCTTCTGGATTATATCTCATAGGCTTTACTCTAATTTCTTTATCTTTGTCTTTCATTTCTAATTTTGCCATTATTTGATTTTTATTCCAAAATTGTAATGGATTATCTGTATAACATTGTCTTAACTTATATTTTATATTTTCTATGTGATTATCTAGGTTTCTTAAATTTACTTGGTAATCTAATGGTTCTTCTGGATAATATTCCAAAATTGGTATACCTTTTTCAAGTTTGGGGTTTTGTTTGTATCCTAAATCACCACGCTGGCTTGCGCGTTTTGTAAAATTAATTGGGAATTTTCTCCCATATGCATTTTTTATTCTTTTTACAACTATTAAGTGGTGACATGGTGTTTTTAATATTATTTGATATGCTATTATATCAAAAGTTATTTTGTTAAATCTTTCTAGGAAATCATTTCCTAATAGTACATCTGATCCTGAATTATAAAAATAAAATGGTGGACATTTAACCATATATGATCCTATTAATATTGTTGGATTTTTTACTCCTCTTCTCAGAGGGATTATATCTTTTGAAAAACTAACCCCGTTACAAGGTGTTAAATCTTCATGATATTCTATTGGAAAGCAATCAGGTTTACATATGCATAACCCTGATCCACTATCTATATAAGCAGCAAAGTATTCAGCTTTATAATCTTTATAGGTTATTCCTATAGGGATGTATATACTTTTAGGACTTGTCATTTTGGTATATATATCATCTTATCATTATATGTGATTTTTAACCCATAAGAGGTTATTTGATAAGGTTTAACATTTTCTAAAAAGGTTAATCCTAGCATTATTTCTAATGTATCGTTTTCATCTTCATTACCTATTAATAATCTTAATGGAATTTTTTCTTCTCCAAATTTAATTATAGTTTCTATGGCTTCATTTATTTCATGTAACTCACCATTAAAGTTAATATATTGGTGAGGTTCTTCTAACGGATATTTTTGCAAATGGTCACATAGTTTATGATTTATATAATTTCCATTTGCCCCTGTATCTATTAGTATATCTATATGAGAGAATTTCTTTCCATTGAAATATTCTCCTTTTATTTTATAATTTCTTATGTTATCTTCTTTCGCATCAATGATATTATAAAATCTACTAGAATTAGTCAGCCTTGCAAGGGGATGACTAACTACACCTTTATTTGTAAAGGATAATCTAGGGGTGATCTGGTTGGTAAATAGAAGTGGTTTATCTTGTAAATCAAGACTTAATGGTCTTGAATCTATTTCCTCAATTTTAGGTAGGGTTGGTATTTGTATTTGACATACTTCATTAAACAAAAAAGGAAAATCTATAGTATCTTTTATACTAAAACAATCAGAATGGTGGGTATTTGATATAGCATATGATATAGCATATGTAATAGAATATGGCCTATTTTGTTTTTAAAGAAATCTTTTCTTTTAAAATCTTGTAACAAACTTAAAGTTTTATCAAAATCTTTGTCTTGGATATAATAGGAAATTCTTGGGTATATATTAAACTTTAGTTTACCATATTGCAAATTTCCTCGTAGTATTCCTAGACATGCTTCTTCTCTGTTTTGGATTCTATTATCCATAACTGCTAATTCTATAGGAGTATCTATACCTTCTTTAAAGGTGGATTTTATTATTATTTGGATAGCTCCAACATGTACCCATCCTAAAGTATTTCTTATTTCAGGCTTTATCTTTTGTAGTTTTTCTTGAATATCTTTTTTAGACAATAATGGTATCATTACTTTGTTAGATGTTATATTAATATCTAAAGCTCTTTCCTGAATATTCAACCCATAATATAGATTATGATTTCTTGGTTTTATTCCTAACCTTTGTAAAGTATTTATTTTAAATCCCGAATAATTTGATAATGAAAAATTTTCATGTTGTATTTGTTTTAATTTTTTCTTATCTATTAAAATTTCTTGTTTATATTCTCCTAGTTGCTCTTCTTGACAATCTATTATAAAATTATCTGTTTATGATTTATATAATTTCCATTTTCCCCTGTATCTATTAGTATATCTATATGAGAGAATTTATTTCCATTGAAATATTATCCTTTTATTTTATAATTTCTTATGTTATCTTCTTTCGCATCAATGATATTATAAAATCTACTAGAATTAGTCAGCCTTGCAAGGGGATGACTAACTACACCTTTATTTGTAAATGATAATCTAGGGGTGATCTGGTTGGTAAATAGAAGTGGTTTATCTTGTAAATCAAAACTTAATGGTCTTGAATCTATTTCCTCAATTTTAGGTAGGGTTGGTATTTGTATTTGACATACTTCATTAAACAAAAAAGGAAAATCTATAGTATCTTTTATACTAAAACAATCAGAATGGTGGGTATTTGATATAGCATATGATATAGCATATGTAATAGAATATGGCCTATTTTGTTGTTTAAAGAAATCTTTTCTTTTAAAATCTTGTAACAAACTTAAAGTTTTATCAAAATCTTTGTCTTGGATATAATAGGAAATTCTTGGGTATATATTAAACTTTAGTTTACCATATTGCAAATTTCCTCGTAGTATTCCTAGACATGCTTCTTCTCTGTTTTGGATTCTATTATCCATAACTGCTAATTCTATAGGAGTATCTATACCTTCTTTAAAGGTGGATTTTATTATTATTTGGATAGCTCCAACATGTACCCATCCTAAAGTATTTCTTATTTTAGGCTTTATCTTTTGTAGTTTTTCTTGAATATCTTTTTTAGACAATAATGGTATCATTACTTTGTTAGATGTTCTATTAATATCTAAAGCTCTTTCCTGAATATTCAACCCATAATATAGATTATGATTTCTTGGTTTTATTCCTAACCTTTGTAAAGTATTTATTTTAAATCCCGAATAATTTGATAATGAAAAATTTTCATGTTGTATTTGTTTTAATTTTTTCTTATCTATTAAAATTTCTTGTTTATATTCTCCTAGTTGCTCTTCTTGACAATCTATTATAAAATTATCTGTTTTACTGGTAGTAGCTATGAATAAATCTGACATAGCTACCACCAGTAAAACAGATAATTTTATAATAGATTGTCAAGAAGAGCAACTAGGAGAATATAAACAAGAAATTTTAATAGATAAGAAAAAATTAAAACAAATACAACATGAAAATTTTTCATTATCAAATTTTTCGGGATTTAAAATAAATACTTTACAAAGGTTAGGAATAAAACCAAGAAATCATAATCTATATTATGGGTTGAATATTCAGGAAAGAGCTTTAGATATTAATATAACATCTAACAAAGAAATGATACCATTATTGTCTAAAAAAGATATTCAAGAAAAACTACAAAAGATAAAGCCTGAAATAAGAAATACTTTAGGATGGGTACATGTTGGAGCTATCCAAATAATAATAAAATCCACCTTTAAAGAAGGTATAGATACTCCTATAGAATTAGCAGTTATGGATAATAGAATCCAAAACAGAGAAGAAGCATGTCTAGGAATACTACGAGGAAATTTGCAATATGGTAAACTAAAGTTTAATATATACCCAAGAATTTCCTATTATATCCAAGACAAAGATTTTGATAAAACTTTAGTTTGTTACAAGATTTTAAAAGAAAAGATTTCTTTAAACAACAAAATAGGTCATATTCTATTACATATGCTATATCATATGCTATATCAAATACCCACCATTCTGATTGTTTTAGTATAAAAGATACTATAGATTTTCCTTTTTTGTTTAATGAAGTATGTCAAATACAAATACCAACCCTACCTAAAATTGAGGAAATAGATTCAAGACCATTAAGTTTTGATTTACAAGATAAACCACTTCTATTTACCAACCAGATCACCCCTAGATTATCATTTACAAATAAAGGTGTAGTTAGTCATCCCCTTGCAAGGCTGACTAATTCTAGTAGATTTTATAATATCATTGATGCGAAAGAAGATAACATAAGAAATTATAAAATAAAAGGATAATATTTCAATGGAAATAAATTCTCTCATATAGATATACTAATAGATACAGGGGCAAATGGAAATTATATAAATCATAAACTATGTGACCATTTGCAAAAATATCCGTTAGAAGAACCTCACCAATATATTAACTTTAATGGTGAGTTACATGAAATAAATGAAGCCATAGAAACTATAATTAAATTTGGAGAAGAAAAAATTCCATTAAGATTATTAATAGGTAATGAAGATGAAAACGATACATTAGAAATAATGCTAGGATTAACCTTTTTAGAAAATGTTAAACCTTATCAAATAACCTCTTATGGGTTAAAAATCACATATAATGATAAGATGATATATATACCAAAATGACAAGTCCTAAAAGTATATACATCCCTATAGGAATAACCTATAAAGATTATAAAGCTGAATACTTTGCTGCTTATATAGATAGTGGATCAGGGTTATGCATATGTAAACCTGATTGCTTTCCAATAGAATATCATGAAGATTTAACACCTTGTAACGGGGTTAGTTTTTCAAAAGATATAATCCCTCTGAGAATAGGAGTAAAAAATCCAACAATATTAATAGGATCATATATGGTTAAATGTCCACCATTTTATTTTTATAATTCAGGATCAGATGTACTATTAGGAAATGATTTCCTAGAAAGATTTAACAAAATAACTTTTGATATAATAGCATATCAAATAATATTAAAAACACCATGTCACCACTTAATAGTTGTAAAAAGAATAAAAAATGCATATGGGAGAAAATTCCCAATTAATTTTACAAAACGCGCAAGCCAGCGTGGTGATTTAGGATACAAACAAAACCCCAAACTTGAAAAAGGTATACCAATTTTGGAATATTATCCAGAAGAACCATTAGATTACCAAGTAAATTTAAGAAACCTAGATAATCACATAGAAAATATAAAATATAAGTTAAGACAATGTTATACAGATAATCCATTACAATTTTGGAATAAAAATCAAATAATGGCAAAATTAGAAATGAAAGACAAAGATAAAGAAATTAGAGTAAAGCCTATGAGATATAATCCAGAAGACCGGAAAGAGTTTAGCTCCCAGATAAAAGAGCTCCTGGATTTAAAATTAATCAAAGCTAGTCATAGCCCTCATAGTTCTCCTGCATTCATGGTAAGAAAACATGCAGAAATTAAGAGAGGTAAGCCTAGGATGGTAATAAATTATAAAAAATTAAATGATAATACTGTTTTTGATGGATATTTTTTACCTCATAAAGAAAGTCTAATAAATTGGACAAGAAATATGAAGATATTTTCTAAGTTTGATTGTAAAAGTGGATTTTGGCAAATAAAAATGCATCCTGATAGTATTGGATACACAACTTTTTCTACTCCTCAAGGGCAATATGAATGGATTGTAATGCCTTTTGGATTAAAAAATGCACAACAAATCTTCCAAAGGAAAATGGATATAATATTCAAAGATTATGATTTTATTTTTGTTTACATAGATGATATTTTAATTTTATCAGACAATGTTAATTTGCATCTAAAACATCTTGATATTTTTGCAGATTTATGTATAAAACATGGATTAGCCTTATCCGAAAAGAAAACTAGCCTATTACAAGAGAAAATAGACTTTTTAGGGATGAAAATAGATGGAAAGGGAATAGAACTCCAAAGTCATATTCTTGAAAAAATTACAGCCTTTCCTAATAAGTTAGTAGATAAAAAACAGGTACAAAGTTTTCTTGGCATATTAAATTATGCTTCAGATTTTATAAAAAATCTTGCAGAATTAAGAAAACCCTTTCAAAATCTACTTAAAAAAGATAAAATATTTACTTTTGATAAAAATCTAGAAAACCAAGTGAAAAAGATTAAGGAATATTGTAAAAACCTACCAAAATTACAA
>NC_035445.2:135187789-135195289 GCF_002127325.2 Helianthus annuus
AGCACGGGGCCGTGCGTGGTCGGACACGGGCCGTGCTCAGCAACGTTACTGGCAGTTTTTGTTTTTCAAGTTAACAGAAGGCTGACCACGGGGCCGTGTCGGTGCAACACGGGGTCGTGTCCAACTTCCAGTAACTGGGATCTGAAAAACAACCACTGTAACTCCGACCACGGGGCCGTGTTCGCTCGACACGGGGCCGTGGTGAACCTTCTGACCAACATTCTTTTCTGTTTTTATTGCAGGACTTGGAACCCGACGCCAACCTCGCGTAGTGTATGAGCTCCAGTTCCAATAAAGACATAAAGGAACCATTAGAAGAACCCGAACGCTTTCTCAGAAAAAGGTTAAAAGCCAAAAACCAAGAGAAGGTTTCGGGTGACCCACCCCCAATGGCGGACCAACGTACCCTCATGGATTACTTACGGCCCACCGTAGGTAATCTCGGCGCCGCTATCAATGCCCCGAATGTCGAAGCCAATAACTTCGAACTTCGACCGCACTTGATACAAATGCTCCAAAACTCCGCAACCTTTCACGGGCTCGCGGACGAGGATCCCCATCTACATATAACTAATTTCTTAGAAATATGTGATACATTTCGGATCAATGGAGCATCAAACGACGCCATCCGCCTTCGTATGTTTCCATTCTCACTAAAAGACCGAGCGAAAGCTTGGCTCAACACCCTCCCAGCTGGATCGGTAAACACCTGGGATGAACTAGCCCAAAAATTTCTATATAAGTATTTCCCTCCTTCTAAAACTGCTAAATTAATGGCTGAAATTAACACATACTCACAAGAGGACGGGGAATCCTTATATGAAACTTGGGAAAGGTTCAAGGAGCTATTACGCAAGTGTCCCCATCACGGCCTCGCAATATGGCAACAAGTATCCACTTTCTACAATGGGTTGTTGCCACATACTAGGCAGACACTTGATTCTAGCTCCGGGGGACTTTTAGGTAATCGACGCCCACACGAAATATATAATCAGATTGAGGAAATTGCTCAAACCAATTTTCAATGGCACACTCCCCGGGGAAATAAAACTATCGCCCCGGGCGCCCATAAGGTAGACGAAAGCACCTCTTTACAAGCCCAAATCGAGGCCCTTTCTTCAAAAATAAAAAAATTAGAAATGACAAAAACAGTCTCGGTTATGGCTTGTGAGGGGTGTGGTGGGTCACATGAAAATTGGAGTTGCATGAAAGAAACGGACGATCAACAAGAAATGGTAAACTACATTGATAATAGACCTAGGCCGTCGGGTCCTCCAACGGGGACCTTCAACCAAGGATGGCGAAACCACCCAAACCTTGGTTGGAGGGAGCCCGGCAATAGTAGTAACCAACAACCACAACGAACAAACTTTCAGCAATCAAGAAATGAGTCACAGAATTTCACTCAACAACAAAGTGGAAGAGAAAGGCTCGAAGATACTATATCTCGCCTCGTCTCTGACACTGACAAGAAAAATTCGGAAAGATTCCTACAATTAGAATCAAACTTTAGGAATCAACAGGCTAGCATTCAAAACATAGAAAAACAAATAAGTCAACTAGCTCAAAATTTTTCCGAAAGACCACAAGGCGCATTACCCAGCAATACCGAAACCAACCCGAAGGCGCAAGTTCACCTCATCACGCTACGAAACCGGACCGTAGGGCCTGCAGAAGTACCTCCAGCCGCGGAAGAATCAACGCCAACAAATCTGCAGGAGAAGGACCCTCCCCCCATCAACAGAGCCTACCAAGGCTCCTCGAGTTCCGTACCCCGGTAGGTTAATTCGTCAGAAAACCAACGAGCAATTCGCAAAATTCGAAAGTTTGCTAAAACAATTGCATGTCAATATTCCTTTTATCGAAGTCCTAACCCAAATGCCCAAATACTCTAAATTTATGAGGGACTTCCTTACACATAAAAAGAAAATTGAAAATTTGCAATTAGTTAATTTAGGCGAAGAATGCTCTGCCCTCGTACTCAATAAACTACCCCAAAAAAAGATCGATCCCGGAAGTTTCACGATTCCGTGCTCAATAGGGGAATCTCCCGTTCGCAATGCCTTGGCCGACTTAGGGGCTAGCATTAACCTCATGCCCTCTTCAATGTTCAAAAGGCTTGGCTTGGGAACCACAAGCCCCACAAAAATAAGCATACAACTCGCGGATCGATCGGTCAAGTTCCCGCAAGGTGTCATCGAGAATGTCTTGGTAAGGGTAAGCAGATTCGTTTATCCTGTTGACTTTGTCATACTCGACATGGAGGAAGACACCGAGGTCCCTCTTATTCTAGGGAGGCCTTTCCTTGCCACCGCACAAGCAGTAGTGGACATGAATGACGGGACACTAACTTTAAGATATGGGGACGATGAGGTAAAGTTCGGAGTTGGGAAAAGAATAGAGGATGACGACCCGATCCACTACATGAAGGTTATCGATTCAAGCTTGGATGCCGCTCTCCGACGGTGTAACTTGGGAGGCAAGGCACCCCAATCAAAAGACGTGTGACCGGGAATTGGGTCTAGCCAAGGACCCTTATAAACGTGGCGCACCACGGAGGCATTCCGCGGACCTATCCTTAGTTTAGTTTAATCTTTTAGTTTTTGCAGAATAAATCACACTCATGGTGGTAATGGATGAAAAAGGGAACGAGAAAAAATGGAACCATGCAGAAGAACAGAACAAACCGACAAAAATCTCCACAACAGAAGGCTCCACACGGGCCGTGCCCAACCAACACGGCCCCGTGCTGAGCCCCCTGCAGGAAATCACCCAGTTCAGGTAACTGGACACGGGCCGTGTTCAGCGGACACGCCCCCGTGTCCAGGCTTCTGTTTCAATTCTATAATTTTTGTTACTGGCACTTGACCACGGGGCCGTGCCCGGTCAACACGGGGCCGTGTCCAGAGTGCCAGTAACACAAATCTTTGTTTTTAAACACACTTTTACATATTCTAATCAACCAAAAACTTTATTTTTGGACACATTGAGGACAATGTGTAATTTAAGTGTGGGGGGATGCTAAAACCTTGGAATTTTGCAAAATCCTAAAACAAGCCTTACACAAAACTCTATTGGAACCGCTAAACACCCCAAATTTTTTCAAAAACTTTTTCATTTTTTATTTTATTTACTTGTCTTAGTTTAAGTTGGGAATAACAAGTTATAAAAGGGTTATATTTTTACAAACTTACAACCGATAGCGTCGTGATAAAAAGAACTAACATAAGAAAATTATGAAACGGTATAACAAGTCTAGCTAAAATTCGATTATATATGCTTGGTCACATTAAAAAACCCATTCCCACAAAAAGTGAGTTTTGAGCCTTTATTGAGCATAAAAATACACATATTTAGATTAAATGCTCATTTTTCGTTTCTTGTGTGAATAGCCGCTCGGTCTTTACAAATCTAGAACTTGCCACGACGATACATTCCCGGTCCTTACCAACTTAAACCCAAGTAAGTAAATGATGGAGGCATTAGGACTAACTATTTTTCTTTCAAAACCATTATTTTTCATATTTTTTTTTTACCTACCCAAAATCCCCCTAGAAAACCCCCTTTGAGCCTAAACCTTTCATTTCATTACCCCCAAAACAAAATTTTTTTTTTTACCCACCAAAAACCTTTTTCATTTTTTCACCTTTATTTTAGTAACAAACTCGGTTTTTCATAAACATACCCTTTACGTGACAAAAAAAAAAATGATGAAGTCAAAAACAAACATAAGCTACAAAAAGCTTGTTTGGAGAAATACTTCAAAAATAAATGTCACCAAAAATAAGGTATTTCACGAAAACCGACACTTGTTACGATTTTCGCCCTTTTTACTAACCACTAACCAACCACCCACCTTTAAACCCAAGCCTTCACCCCAAAAGACCTCTTGATATTTACAAAGGAAAAAAGTTAAAAAGGAGGAGGATTGATCGCTTGGCAAGCATATGGAGAATGTAAATCCGTGCCGCTCTCGAGCGATTCACTTAAATATACACCTTCGGCCGAGTGATTGAGTGATCTCCCGTGAGGTATGTGAACTTGTATATAAATGGAATTTTAATAAGGCATGCTATGCCCAAATAAGTAGTTTATCTTATGAAAGGTTCAAAATAAACCATGACGAATAAGATTGTAAATAAAATAAAAATAGAACCTATACAAACCTTGGATTCCCGACACTCTAGGACAAGTTAAAAAACTTCTCTTCTACCTATTCCATTTGGGAGTGTAAGCCACATTAAAAGAGTTTTGCTTGAGGACAAGCAAAAGTTCAAGTGTGGGGGTATTTGATGTGTGTAAAATGCAACATATAAAACACATCAATTAAGGCATAAAACTAACCCTTTTTAAGTACTAATGTTGGAAAAAGAGTGTTTTTGTCTTCCTTTTGTATTTTCAGGATGAAATGAGCTCAAAATCACAAAAGAAGCAAAAAGACCACTAATTCTACCATAAATACAAGAAAAGGAACAAAAGTAAACTGCCCGGACCCTCAACGGCACCTCCCAAGACAAAGAGAAGAGAACAGAGTCTGAACACGCCCCGTGTCCAGTGAACACGGGGGCGTGCCCAGGAAGCAGCAGAAAAGACAAACCAGTAGAAGCTTCCATTGCTCACCACGGGGCCGTGCCCAGCGGGCACGGGGGCGTGTTGAAAGTACAGCAGACGCATTAATTGTAATTCGCAATTACAATTAATGAAGAGAGAGAATGTCAGACGGGCACGGGGCCGTGTCCAGCGGACACGGGGCCGTGTCCAGCGTTCTGTTCAGCCTATAAATAGAGGAGCTTGGTTTCATTCTCTCTCATCCCTTGGCACACCACCTCTCTCACACTTCATCCACCACCCATCACCACCATAACACCATCATCCACCACCATCATCCATTGTCCATCATAGAGTGTGTGAGTCGTCTCGGGATCCAAGATTGATCGTAAGAGTTCTTGACAATCAAGGCCATGTTTGCCTAAGTCTCTTACATCACTTGGTGAAGACAAGTGTTTAGTATAATACTTTTTATTTTTAATCTTTTGCACTTTTTATTTGGTTTTGTATTAATGACTTTAATAACTAGTTACTTATGTTGAAGGTGATCTTTCCTTATCGTTTGTCCGTGGTGTCTTGGCGTTATTTTACTGTCTATATAAAATAAAAGATTTTCACCATTCATATCTCCACGGTCTATATGGAGGTATGTTGGCTACCTGGTCGGGGGTTAAGGGAACGGTTTGGTAAGGGTCTTGCCCTTGTTCAGCGTTTAGAGGTCCTGCTTGGGACCTGGGTCAAATTTAGTAGGATCTCCTTCAATGCCCATAGGTATTGGATGGCGGGGATCCAAACTCTTTGACCCCCTCATAAGCTAACTACTATTAATACTATAACCCGGCTATTTAGGACTGTATCCCTGCTGACTCAGACTACTTAGCCGAGGGTAACGTCACCGCCAAAAGCGGGGCCTACCATAATTTGCATTAATAACTTAATTCATTATCTTTCAATAATCCGACCCTTTAGGATTGTATCCTTGCTGACTCAAACTACTGGGTTGAGGGTAACGTCGCCTTCAAAAGAGGGGCCTACTACAATAACTAAGATAATCTCTTAAACAAGTGCAAAAGTGCGAAAATAATCAAAGGTTATACTAATACACGAGTCGGATCCAAGTGATTCATCTTGTCTATCTGTTTTTATTTTATTTTCTTTTTCAGCATTTAGTTAGTTTTTATTTTTCTTAGTTTAAAATATTTTTCTAACTTTTTGATTTGATTAGACGTTGAGGATAAGCCGGTATTAAAAGCTCTTGTGTCCTTGGACGACCTCGGTATCTTACCAACACTATACTACGTCCACGATGGGTGCACTTGCCCATATGTGTGTTTAGTGTTAGTGAATATCGTGTTTTATAAATTTAAAACTTGGCTAAAAGTGTAAAAAGGGCTTAAATAAACATCTAAAAATATATACACACCGACACACATCAATTAGAATAGAAAGAGAGTTCTTTTTCTTAATCTCATGAACGAGATCTAAGAATCTATTTAGTTGATGGAAAAGGATGGGGGCAGTCTGAGGATCAACCGGTAGTATATGAACATTAATTTGATATAAAAAATGAAATTATAAAAGCCTTTTTTGTTTATACTCGTTTTCTACGAGATGCCGGTGATTTCTTGTACCATATTTCTAGCCATAGTATGTAGATTGTGAAGAAGACTATTTGACTTGACCCCTTCTTTCTTTGTCTTTTTTTTATCAAAATTGGGGTGATGTTATTATATTACTATTGTGAGATTGAAATGTCATAAAATGCATTTGATTCTAATACAATTCACTTTGGCTAGATCCTATCCAAAAGTAAATGCGAAATAGAACGGATCAATATAAATGAAGGGAGCACGTATTTCTGGGAGGGGTTATTTGTCTTCCTAGTCTTCGACACAAGAAAAGGATTTTTCACGGAAACAAACGGACTAAAGTCAAATTCATTTGGGGTATTCTCTCAATTCCAAAAAAGCAACGGGATCAAGTATGAGTTGTCGATCAGAACATATATGGATAGAACCTATAAAGGGGGCTCGAAAAACAAGTAATTTCTGCTGGGCTATTATCCTTTTTTAGGTTCATTAGGATTCTTGTTGGTTGGAACCTCGAGTTATCTTGGTAGAAATTTGATATCTTTATTTCCGTCTCAGGAAATCGTTTTTTTTCCACAAGGAATCTACCGTTGAGTTAGCAACCCAAATAGAAAAAAGGTATGTAGATACAATCAGAATAAAACAAAATGATTAAATCAAAGCATTAATCTACATCTACGAAATAAAAAAAGATATAAAAAATTTTTCTAATATATTTGGAATATAAAAATGACTAAATCAGATGAAAAAAGAAAAAATTTCCCGATCAAATCAAAAAAAGAAATAAATGTAAAAAATGCTGGACCATCCCCTATTTTTATGTTATCCACTTTTTCAATCAAAAATCCGAGGAGCAAAGCTAATCCAACGAACCCATCATTTGAATCAACAGGTAAAAAAGAAAACCTATGGGACGGAAATAAATAGAGCTGCTTACCACGATGAATTATATTTGTTCGATACAATATTGTCAATATAAAGGTTAATAAAAGAATACGATGGAAAAAATACAAGAACTAAAATTGAAATAATAGTAAAAAAAAGACTTGTGTTGGATTGGCACTGCATATGCATATATACTAAAAATTTTAGTTTAGATGGAGTATAAATAAAGAAAAAGTAGAAAAAGGATTTATGCAATCAATAGTGTATTGAATCCATATAAAATAAGTCGACTAAAGTAAGTCGAATACAGAACTTCGATTCCTTTTTTCTTACTTGGTATTCCAGTTCGAATGAAAACCACCCGATTGCAGGTTGCAGGTAATGCCATCATTTTCTATTTTGTAAGGATTCATCAAAGTTAGAAAAAGATTCTATAAAAGCAATGATAAATAGATACGAATAGAGCAAGAAAAGAAGG
>NC_035445.2:135200289-135210289 GCF_002127325.2 Helianthus annuus
CGAGTTTGTCTTCCTTTCCTTTTTGTCTTCCTTTCCTTATAACGTATAATAAAAAAAAAGAATTCATTAAACTTATCCAATTTACTTCTCATTGATGGATTGTTTCATCGAGATCCAATCCAAATCACGATGTCATTTTCTTGTTCTTAAATGGGCATCTTTAATCTTTTTAGGTTTATGCTCTACTCCGGGTAAAGATCCGCCCGATTTTGATTTGCACATATAGTACAAATGCTCCCATTACCACTTCTTTTTGTTATCCCTTCAGAGTTTGAAAAAACTTCTACTTACAAAAAAAGATTTCTTTAAAAATAGGAATCCTTTATGATATAAAATAGATATATTACTGTTTTGGTCAAAAATCACACAAGGATAATGTAACCAAACTTTATGTAAACGGGGTATGATGCTTGGTTAATTATGAAAGTAAAGGATCACTTCTGTGATAAAGATGCAAAGACACAATGATTTATACGAGGAAAAAGCCCTTGATCAATATATGATCTCCGGCATAAAAAACCTCGGGTGATGGCAACTACCGATCACCAAACTTCAATATAAGAACAAAATGGTTACAACTTTGGATGATAATGAGCTGAGTACAAGGATCACTATTGCTTTTGGTGTCTAAGTGTGTGAGAGTTGCGTTGTATGTCGTGTGTCCTCTTCCGAATGAGGAATAGTGGTATTTATACGTGTGTAGGTGACCTATTTTAGGTAGCTAAACTAATATTCAGCTCATTACCCCTTTAGAAATGAGATACAATCTAGCCTAAATAGCCGCCCATAAATCAAGCCAAGTTTCCATATCCTGTGCAACGTCTATCTTCAATTAAGCTCTTGCCATAATTGTGAAGACGCGTCCCTTGATCATGATGCCTAGAGCGTATCCTGCTAGATGTTCCTGCAAAACAATATTGTATTAAGCGGAAGTGGCCGTTAGTATGAGGATCACTATAATGTCCCATGATCCTGATCCTGAAGTCCTGCTGAGGATCACTGTCTGCCAAAGAAACAAGGATCACTGGTTAGGATCACGTATAAGGATCACCTATAATAAAAATCCAGCCCTAACAATTGCCCCCAAAATATAAGCAGTTAATTGTAAATAGACGAGTTATATTTTGTTTCGATCTTATCTCTAACGGGCGACTCCAAGAAACTAGCCGTTACACCCGGACTAGCCGTTGCGATCATCACGTCATAGATGTGACAATCCCTGCAGATCATGATTATAAATAGGAGATAGGGTGAGGATCAGTTTGTATTTAAATTCAAGATACACTCCCTTTATATTCTGCACCGAAGATTGATCAGGTATTCTTCTCTTTCTCTCTTTTTTCTCTTTGCTCTGTCTTGTGCTCCTACTCTGTTTTCGTCCCGCCACAAATATGTTGCTCCGGAATTCTCCACACAAGGATTCCAAGAAGGATAGTCCCTTAAAAAGCCAGGGGATTATCAAGGATTCTCCTACGGAGAGGTGCTGCTTTACTGATGTTCACATAGACAAAATTCGTCATTGCTTTCCGGCGAATGCTGTTTTCAAGTCCTTCACAACTACCGCTCTGAGTGACTCTGTTTCGAATACCTGGGTGGCTTTTCCTGCTACTCCATTCACCATAGGGTATTCATATCCTTTTCCATCGTTCACCCAATCTTTCTTTTCCTTAACCGGCATCTCATATATCCAAGCTATGCCGATGATCTGGAGGGTTCTGTATACCTTTGAGAGGATCATCGAGCAGGAAGGGATTGATCTGGGGATGGCGGAGTTAGCTGAGTTTTACGATCTCACCACCTTTGGTTCTCACCGGTATTTGTTGAAACGGAAAGCCGGGGAGGATCATCCTGTCTTCAAGGTCACTAAGAACGATACAAACTGGAAGCGTCGCTTTTTCTTTGTTAGGAGGGATTCCATCCCGGATGGGAAGGATCTGCCCAAGGAATGGGCCACTCATGGTAGGGTAGAGGATCCTCGAAGGATCACTATCAGTCCTGTCTCATATGATGAGGATCACTAACGTCTTTTTTCCTTTGTCTTTTATGCAGCTATTTCCGTTGCTCACCTAAAATTGACCCCTGCTGCAAGAGAAAGAGTGTTAGCTTTTAAAAAGCTTGATCCAGAAGTTAGAAGCTTCCAAGTCACCGTCCAAGATTCACAAGAAGTATCCTCTGCATCTGCCACTATGTCAAGTAAGTATCCTTATAGAAAATAAATTATATGTAGGATTGTTTGATTAATAAAGCAACTTATCTTGATTTTGATTGTGTAGGCGCTGGGAAGTCTGCCAAATCTGTCAAATCTGCCTCCAAATTTGGGATAAGTGATCTTGCCAACGTCAAGTCTTCGAGGAAGAAGGCTCCTGCTGCTAGTCCTTCAGTTTCAGCCCCCAAGGTGCCTATCCGGGGTAAGGGGAAGAAGAGGAAAGCTTCTGATGATCTCCAAGGATTTCCCCTCCTCCGTCAGCAATTCCTTGACTACTTTGACGAGGTTAGGATCACTGCCCCTGCTGATTGTCTTGACAAGTCTAAGGATCATCTATGTCTTATGTTGTTTTCCTGTTTTCCTTGTAGAAATTCACCGAGATGGAGACTTATGTTAACCAGGTTGAAGATCAAGATCGTCAAATTGCCGACCTTCAACAGATGGGTGCACTGAAGGACCTCAAGATTGCTGATCTTGAGAAGGAGATCCGTACTGTTAAGGATGAGGCTGTCAAAGCATTGATCAACTTCGACTATGAGAAGCACGACATCACTCAGGATGCTAAAGTCTCTGCCGCGATAGCTATGTACAAGATACAACTGCAGATGGCTACGGAGGCTCAGGATCCTTCCTTCGATAAGAGTACCTGGGATGTTGAAGGCTGGAAGGCAAGGCTAGCAGAGTTGGAGGATGACGATGATGCTGAGGATATCCCAATGTTGGAGGGAGGTGATGCTGACAAGGATCAAGGTGGAGCAGCCGGTGGTGATGGAGCAGCGAAGGAGTAAGCTGCATGATTGGGCGATGATGGATATTTGTGACTAGGCCGGAGCCCAATTTTTTAGGTTTGGTAGTGGTTTGTGGTAGTTGATGTTTGAAACAATCATGGTTTGTAATTTGGACAATAGTTTTTAGGGTTAGGGATCCTGGATCCTTTGAACAATAGGTAGGATTGCCAAAGGTGGAAGGATCCTCTGTTCGGGGGATGAAGCCTTTGTGATCCTGCCGCTTTTAATTTCCTGCACAATGCTAAGACCGCATAGACAATGGACACCCTTTGCCAACCCATGTGGACGGGCCACGTTTTGCTGGTAGAAATGTGGGTTGGCAATTTTGACAACTTTTTGAAAGGGTTAAAGATCCTTTTGTTTAATAATATAACTTTAATCTTTCTGGCTTATCTCGTGTTGTTATCCTTTGATTATCTTCTTATTTCTCAATTGTCTTTGTAGTATATTTATCAAGAGTTGAAAAATATGTTTAATAAATTTAGGATATGATCCTAGATCAAAATATCCTGACATTGAAAATTCTCAAAGTACTTTAGTTCAAGGATCATAGGTTTGGTTGTCAAAGTATAAGGGTCGGTTAGGATAACGAGTATAATCAAAATAGTCAAGGATCATACCTGAGGATCCAAGTTAGGATCCTAACCTTCAATCGAGACAATCGTAGATAAAATTTTGATGGATAATAAGGATTAAGGATCCTTATGTGTTTTACCTTTGATAATCCTGAAAAACGAAGCACAACTTGGGACTAAGCCAATGTAAGAAATAAATTAGTAACTGGGGACATGCCCAAAGGATAACTGAGAATGATCCCGGAGGATCACTGGGGACAAGCCCAAAGGATAACTGGGGACAAGCCCAAAGGATCGTATGTAAACTGGAGTATGGCCCTTACTGGCGACTATCCAAACTTGGTGACATGAAAATGTCAAAACCTTAGCTAACGTGAAAACGTTAGAAACCTTAGGAACGGATGTATGGTATGTCTACCATTATACGTAGGATCCTAAATATAGCCAGTACGATGAGGTTGTCAGCCCCGGAAGTGGGTACTGGTCCCAAAGACGTGAACTATATCAGGATCATCGTGCGCTGCTGGCGGAAACTGGGGATAATCCCAAGGATAACTGGGGTTGGACCCAAAGACTTGCGGTGCTCTCGAAGATCTTTGACGATATGCGGAGGATACCTGAACTAACATAACTCAAATGGTTCGTGAGAAGAGGATGAGGGATTCGTGATCCTCATCCTTAGGTAAAAAGTAAGAAAATGTAATAGTTTCTAGGATAAGCATATTACCAGAGTAAGGATCACTGATATCACCGGGATCCTTCAAGGATACTTTAATGTAAGGATCACATGCATGAAGGATCATGTTCACATGAAATATTTCTTTAAGTGAACAGCATTCCAGGCTCTTGGTAACAAGTTTCCTTCCATGGTTAGCAACCTGTATGCCCCCTTTCCTGCTTCAGCTTCAATCAAGTAGGGACCTTCCCATTTTGGTGCTAACTTCCCGTCGGCAGGATTGATAGTATTTTGAAATGCTTTTCTTAACACCATATCTCCGACTTGGAACTTCCTTATTCTGACATTTTTGTTGTAGGCACCAGCCATTTTTTGTTGGTAGCTTGCCATCCTTATCCTAGCTAGATCCCTGATTTCTTCAATAGTGTCCAAATCCTGAGCTAGAATTGTAGCATTTTCTTCAGGATCACGAGTACTTGTTCTAGCAGTTGGGATCACCATTTCTGTTGGGATCACTGCTTCTGCCCCAAATACTAAAGAGAAAGGTGTTTGACCAGTGGCATTCTTGGGAGTTGTTCTATCAGCCCATAGCACATAAGGTAACTCCTCTGCCCATTTCCCCTTCTTGGATCCTAGCTTCTTCTTCAGGTTGTTGATGATGATCTTGTTGGATGATTCTGCTTGACCATTGGCTTGTGGATGAACTGGTGTTGATGTTATCATCTTGATTCCCCAACTGTCACAAAAGTTAGTGGTTCTGCTTCCAATGAATTGGGAGCCATTATCACATACAATTTCAGAGGGAATGCCAAATCTAGTTATAATATTTCTTTTGATGAAGGATATGACTTCCTTTTCTCTGACTTGGGCGAAGGCTTCAGCTTCTATCCACTTAGAAAAATAGTCAGTCATGGCAAGCATAAATACTTTTCCACCAGGTGCTTTAGGAAGCTTGCCCACTATATCCATTCCCCATCTCATGAATGGCCAAGAGGATGGTATAGGGTGTAGCAGTTCAGGTGGTTGATGAAGGATATTGCTGTGTCTTTGACAAGGATCACATTTCCTAGCATATTCTACAGCATCCCTTTTCATGGTTGGCCAGTAGTATCCTGTTCTAAGGATCCTTGAGAATAATGCCCTGCCCCCAGTGTGGTTTCCACAATCTCCTTCATGGAAGTCTCTCAACACTTCTTCAATTTCAGGATCCTCAATACATCTTAAGTATGGTCCTGCAAGGGATCGTTTATATAGCACATTATTTAAGATTGTAAACTGAGATACCTTGATCCGGAAAGCTCTAGGATTTTCTCCCATTGGAATCTCTCCGTTTTGCAAGTATTTCATGATTGGTGAGACCCATGATCCTGAATAAGATTGAGCTTCTTCACTAGGGATTATTGCAGTATCCTCTTCTATTTCCATGGCCACTTGATTTTCAATAGCAGGAGCTAGGATATGGATGATAGGGATACTTATGTCTTCTGGAATTTTTAAGGATGATCCTAAGTTGGCCAATGCATCAGCTTCCGTGTTATCCTCCCTCGGTACCTGTGTTAAGCTGAAAGAAACAAAAGAGAGTGCCAATTTTTTGACTATCTCTAAATATTTGGTTAGTTTTTCACCTTTAACAGCATAGGATCCGTTAAAGTGATTGGTGATCAATAATGAGTCTACATATACTTTAAGATATTTTACCCCCATATCCTTAGCAATTTGCAAGCCAGCAATCAAGGCTTCATACTCAGCCTCATTGTTAGTTGCTTGGAACTCACAGGCTATGGAGTGGGGTATTATGTCCCCCTGTGGCGATTTTAGTAGGATCCCGAGCCCTGTGCCCTTGACATTTGAGGATCCGTCAGTGTGTAATATCCAAGGATCCTTGGTTTCATCCAGCTGCTGGACCTCCAATTCTGCTTCTTTTTGTAGATCACTACTGAAATCAGCCACAAAGTCGGCTAAGGCTTGTGATTTAATGGCTGTTCTTGGTTCATATCTTATATCATGGGCACTAAGCTTCACTGCCCACTTAGCCATTCTCCCTGACATCTCCGGTTTCCTGAGGACATTCTTAATTGGAAAATTAGTTTTAACAACAATAGTATGGGTTTCAAAATAATGCCTTAACTTAGTGGATGCCATGATTAATGCAAGAATAAGTTTTTCGAGGTATGAGTACCTGGATTCGGCATCAAGTAGACTTTTACTTACATAGTAGATAGGATATTGTGTACCTTCGTGATCCTTGACAAGGACAGCACTTACAGCGGTTGAGGATACCGCCAGGTATAAGGATAACACATCTCCTTTTTCCGGTTTTGCTAATGCTGGTGCTGAGGACATATATTCTTTAAGGGCTTGTAAAGCGTTCTCATGCTTCTCAGTCCATTCAAACTTCTTATTCTTCCTTAGGATATCGTAGAATTCTTTGCATTTTTCTGAGGATTTCGATATGAACCTGTTCAAAGCTGCTATCCTGCCTGTCAGTCTTTGAACATCCTTGGCATTGGCAGGAGATTTGATATTTACTAATGCTTTGATTTGTTCCGGGCTTGCTTCAATGCCCCTCTGAGTTACCATGTATCCTAGGAACTTTCCTGCCTTAACACCAAAATGGCATTTTGAAGGATTAAGTTTCATGTTGTAATTATCAAGGATATCGAATGCTTCTTCCAAGTCCCTTAGGTGATCCTCAGCTTTCTTTGACTTGACCACCATATCATCTATGTACACTTCCATAGTTTTTCCAATTTGATCTTTGAACATCATATTTACCAGCCTTTGATATGTTGCACCTGCATTTCTTAGTCCAAAAGGCATGGCAATATAACAATATAAACCGGTTGGGGTCATAAAGGCTGTATCCTCTTGGTCAGATGGTTCCATCTGAATTTGTTGGAATCCAGATGATGCATCCATAAAGGTCAACAGTTCATGCCCCGCCGTTGCATCCACCATGGAGTCAATGTGGGGTAAAGGGAAAGGATCCTTGGGACATGCCTTATTCAAATCAGTGAAATCGACACATACCCTCCACTTTCCATTTTTCTTTTGGACAACAACCACATTGGCTAACCATTTTGGATATTTTACCTCTCTGATCATACCTGCTCGAAGTAGTCTCTCTACTTCTTCTTGGATAATGGCATTCCTTTCTGGTGCAAACTTCCTCCTTTTTTGATGGATTGGTTTGATAGACCTGTCAATGCCAAGTTTGTGAGTAATAATATCCTTAGATATACCTGTCATGTCTTCATGTTTCCAAGCAAAGGTGGATTTTCGTCTTCTGAGGAAGGATAATAAGTCTTCTTTCATCTTGCCAAGGATCCCTGACCCGATATAGATTTTTGACTCAGGATCACTAGGATCCAAAAGGATTTCGTCCACATCCTGTTCCCTTGCCTCCAAGGTATCCCTTGGAGGATACTGTAATTGCTATTGCTCCCTTGGCTTCGAGGTTGGCTTCATAGATGAGGTATAACAATCCTTAGCCTCCTGCTGATCACTGTCGATCTTGATTATTCCCCATGGGCTAGGGAGCTTCACACATTGATGGTAGGTAGATGGGACTGCTTTCATATCATGTATCCAAGGCCTGCCAAGGATAACGTTGCAACAAGATAAACAGTCAATAACACAAAATTTCTGATAATTATGTAATCCTTCCACGTAGATTGGGAGTTTGATGTCCCCCAGAGTTTTCTTTGTTTCTCCACTGAATCCTACAAGCACGGAGGATCTTGGAGTGATGTCTGATTCTGGGATACCCATTCTCTTCAGAACATCAAGCTGGATAATGTTCACTGAGCTTCCTCCGTCGATAAGGATCCTGCGGACAAAATGGTTAGAGATAAAGAGAGTAATAACTAGACTATCATGATGAGGATCCTGAATGTTAATGCGATCATCCTCATCAAACGTTATCGTCTTCCCTTCTGAAACACTTGATGTTCTAATAGGCCTTTCTCCATTATCCATTTTTGATTCTTTTGCATGTCTTTTGGCCGCCGAGAAGGATGTACCACAGATGTCTGATCCTCCGGATATAAAGTTGATCACTTGTGCATTTGCCGGGGGTGCTGGAGCTTTTTCGGGGATCCTTTCAGGATCCTGGGTCCTTTGCTTTTTTCTCCCCAGCAATTCTTTTAGATGCCCCTTGCTTAGCAGGTATCCAATTTCCTTTCTTAAGGTTATGCAATCTTCAGTTAGATGCCCGAAATCCTCGTGGTATGCACACCATTTTAACTTGTCTTTAGTTCCAGATGGTTTATCATTCTTCCTGGGCCACCTAGCTTTTTCACCTAGATTCTGCATTGCAAGGATCAATTCATGATTATCGACAGAAAAACAATATTCTGAGATTGGAGGATATTCTTCATCATCCTCTTCCTGGTCAACAGCATGCACATTCTGATTTTCATTTCTATGGTAGGATTTGAATTTGTTGCTCTTGAAGGAGGATCCTTGCTTATCTTGTTTTGAGGATCCTACTTGTCTCTCCTGGATCCTCTTGTCATCCTCTAGCCGGATGAACCTGAGTGCCCGAGTTCTTACTTCATCTAAGTTCCTGCATGGTGTCATAACAAGATCATCATAGAATAATGAATCCTTAAGCAGTCCCATTTTGAAGGCTTCAACAGCCGTAGCCATATCCAAGTTGGGAATGTCCAAGGATTCTTTACTAAATTTAGTTATATAATCTCTTAATGATTCATTATGACTTTGTGTTACCCTATATAAATCACTGGTTAATCTTTCAAATTTTCTACTACATGAGAATTGGTTGTTGAATAAATTAACTAAATTAGCAAATGAAGTAATAGAATAAGGGGGAAGACTTAGCAGCCATTTAAGAGCTGATCCAGTAAGAGTGGATCCAAATCCTTTACATAAGCATGCTTCCTTCAATTTTTCTGGGATAGGATTGATCTCCATCCTCTCCCTGTATTGTGCTACGTGTTCCTCTGGATCCGTTGTACCGTCATACAGCTTCATAGTAGGGATATGGAACCTTTTGGGTACCTCAGCATCACAGATTGGTGGTGCAAAACGAGATACCTTATGGCTCCCATCTGCAATTTCAGGTATAGGTTTAACTACTCCCGGAACACTCGAGATCATGTCCTTTAGTTTCTGTAATTCCCTGGCCATAGCATGATTGATACCTGTATCCTGCATGAATCCATGGTTAGTGGTAAGATAATTATTTAGAGTGTTACCTCCCATCGGGTTCAAATTAGGAACAGTGGTTGTGAATCCAAGTTGCTGGGATTCAGGGACAATGGAGGGACCAGTGGAGGCTATGGTCTGCATCGGAATGAAGTCCCCTTGATGGACATCTAGACTTCCTGTTTGCAAACTTTTTAGGGATCCTGGTATCTGGAAGGATCCTGGTGTCTGGGATGATCCTGGAACGAAGGAGGATCCTTGAACCTGGGATGATCCTGGAACAAAGGAGGATCCTTGGCCCTGGAATGATCCTGGAACAAAGTAGGATCCTTGAAACTGCTGTGCTCCCGGATAGGCTCCCAGATTCATGAAGGATCCCAAATGCTGGGGGTAGGATCCTGCCGGCTGGAAGTGTGAGCCTAATGCCTGAGTCATTGCTGTCGATCCGTGGTGCAATCCTCTTGATTCTCCCATGATTTGCACGTCTGGAATTCCTGATGGCTGAGAAGTAATCATTGGAGTATCAAAGCTCAAGGATTTGGGCATCAGTGGGGAATGATCCTCTGCCGTCCTTTTTTGCCTTTTG
>NC_035445.2:135232789-135237789 GCF_002127325.2 Helianthus annuus
TTCTTGTTCTTTCAAAATAATGGAAATAAATGAATTTTTTACCATAAAAGAATTTGACACTCCCCTTTTTACAGATATTGATTTTATTGATCAGTAATAATAATGTCAGAAATTTTAATGTAGTATACACAATAATCATAGTTTATTTATATTCATTTTATCAATTAACATTAATTAATTTATCAATTAACATTAATTAATCCGATTTTTGAGTTCATTTGGATAGTGATACAAAAAGACGATAGCAAATAGTTTAGTACAAAGATTCTGCTGATTAATTTATAGCTTTAATTGATACGCCATTTCCTTATTTTTTATCCTAAACTGGGATGTAAGACAGTACATGTGTGCATCGGGTTACTTGCATATAACATGGATATTACAGATCACGGACAGGAGAAAAAATGAAAAATATGATTGATAGAACAATAGAAGATATAGGAAACTCAAAAATTGAAATTAGGGATACATATATATCCTTAACATACTAAAGCGGCTCCCATTATTGGTGTCAAACCAATAGCGATTCATACAAGCTAAATCCTCTAATCGATAATTAGGCCAAAAAAAGAACTTTAATTTTATTAATTCATTTTTTTTTCTGTCAAAATTTTCACTTTCATCCAAAAATTGACTCCAGTTTTTTATCTTGTTCTCCTTGCAAAAGAATTTCTTTCTATGCACATTATTTTGATTCTTTAAATTGAAGGAAATTAGAATTCTCAATTCTCTACGACGTCTAGACGATAAAATTTTTTCAGGAACAAGCAAATCAGAATTCTTTTTGTCTCTATTTAGAGTTTTATGTCTTGGAATGGATTCATCAAAATGATTCTTAGCAACATTTTGGGGGTTTCGGTATCTTTGATTACTTTGGTGCTTACTTTTATGAACCAACGAAATACCTATGATTTGATACATAAAAAACTGTCCGTCATTTTTTACAGATAGACGGGCGGGTTCCATAATTAATATTCCCTTTTTTGTTAATTGTGTAAGATTTAAACGTCTCCTCATTATATCCAAATTCATTTCTTTCCTTTGAATATAGGATATAGAAATTTTTCTTACATTTATTAGGCTAACCAGGAGACCATATATCTGGATATTATTCATCATTTTTTGATTTAATTGATTCAAACGTCCGGTCCATCTTAATTGCAAAGGAAAATCTCCTTTGATTAATATTTGTAGTTTTTCGATCGATTCTAAAAGGGATTCTTCAATATTGTTTTGATTCTTTAATTCAAAATATTGTTTTGAATTGGATGGACTAAAATTGAAAAAATCCTCATCCTCTTCGTGCTTTCCCTTGATATTTTGATTTTCACTAAAATTTGGATTGATATTCAAATTAAAAAGAAGTAAGTTGCTTGGAATAAACCAAGGTTTCTCTTTATATTTATGATAAAGTATCAAAAACTCTGGAAATAAAAAAAATTTCGGATTTGATATGGGGCGATTTAAGATTAAGAATTTTTCATTCATTCCCATCCAATCAAAAGGCATTCCCATCCAATCAAAAAAGACCCTTTTGTAATTGATTTCGGAATTTGAATAAATCGGAAGATAAAAAAGACCATTATTCGGAATTTTATCCCTTATTTGGATTGACAAGATCCTTTTATGAGGTAATGGGGATACTCTAAGGATTCCATTAGTTATGTATCAACGTTCCAACAAAAATACTTGTATGCATCAAAAACCCCAGGTTCGGCGGGGTAAATGCATTAAAAAGGGACAAATTTTAGCGTATGGTGCTGCTACAGTTGGTGGCGAACTCGTTTACGTACTATCAGATGAAAATCTCTATCTCAAAAAAATGTCTAACAGAAATATCCAGAAATCTGAATATAGAAATAAAATAACTAACAGAAATCCATTTTGGTTCTATATTTGTTCGAATAAAATGCTTAGCCAATTCCATGCGTCTAAGCAAAAAATCTTTTCTTCTTCCAACTTTTCGATCTTCCCATTCATTCCCTGTGGATTCCTCTTCCTCCAATTCTTTCCATTCTACCAATGAATAATCTATAATCATTCGTAAATCTAGATTGGCTAATTGTTGTCTGATAGAACCTCCTCCGGTAGACATCTCTCGATTTCGAAATGTATCGAAGCTCCGGGTAGTAAAAAAAATTGGGTACCTGTACCCGAAACCGACACAGGTGGGTATAAGGCCGCCGGGATTTATTAATTTGCAAATTCCTCTTTTCAAGATTCATCGATATTGAATCAATCGAACCCATTGGAATATGAAGGTTCTTTCTTGACCTAACTATAAAGAGACGGATTTCAAATATGGTAAGATACTAGGGGATTTCAAATATGAAAGATCGAATCTATGGAAGCATTGGTTTACCATTGGAATCACTAATGCATGCATTGTTGTATTAGATCGAAATATGAAGGTTCTTTCTTGACCTAACTATAAAGAGACGGATTTCAAATATGGAAAGATACAAAATAGAACTTCTAAAGCAAAAGATAATAGAAATGACTAGTCTTAGAATATAGTTGAACCAAAACACCTATTTTTCTTTCGAGTGATCGTGTGATAACTTTTTGTTCTCATTCATTCAAGATATTATATGAAAGAGTGAAAAAATGCTTCCAAGTGAAATCCCCTAGTATCTTTCCATATTTGAAATCCGTCTCTTTATAGTTAGGTCAAGAAAGAACCTTCATATTTCGATCGATACATAATCTAATGTTTTGAAAACAAAATTTCTTATATCAAATTCAAAGTGCCATGCTATTATTACTTAATATTCATATTTCATATGGCGAAGGCATAGTCTTCTTTTTTCTCTCAAATAAAAGCCCCATTGGCGCCAAGCGTGAGGGAATGCTAGACGCTTGGTAATTTCTCCTCCGACCAGGATAAAAGATCCCATTGAAGCGGCTGATCCCATGCATATTGTATGTACATCTGGTTGCACAAATTGCATAGTATCATAAAGAGCCACTCCCGGTATTACCCATCCGCCAGGAGAGTTTATAAACAAATACAGATCTTGGGTATCATCCTCGATACTGAGATATATCATAAGACCAATCAGTTGATTTGAGATCTCACTATCAACCTCTTGCCCTAAAAAAAGTAATCTTTCTCGATAAAGTCGGTTGATTAGGGTCAAATTGTATCCCTTCGGAACCGTACAGGCGCCTTTTGACGCATACAGTTCAAAAAAAAAAAGAATCAATGTGTAGATTCCAATACTTTTTTTTTCATAGCAAGTTCCTTCTAACTTATAATAATAGGATTTTCTTTGATTTTTCACTAAATACGAGTTTGTCTTCCTTTCCTTTTTGTCTTCCTTTCCTTATAACGTATAATAAAAAAAAAAGAATTCATTAAACTTATCCAATTTACTTCTCATTGATGGATTGTTTCAACGAGATCCAATCCAAATCACGATGTCATTTTCTTGTTCTTAAATGGGCCTCTTTAATCTTTTTAGGTTTATGCTCTACTCTGGGTAAAGATCCGCCCGATTTTGATTTGCACATATAGTACAAATGCTCCCATTACCACTTCTTTTTGTTATCCCTTCAGAGTTTGAAAAAAACTTCTACTTACAAAAAAAGATTTCTTTAAAAATAGGAATCCTTTATGATATAAAATAGATATATTACCACTTGGTTTTTTTAACGGAGTCTGGATACTTCAATGTAGCAGTCCAACTAAGCCAACCATAAATTCTTCTAATTGATAATAGTAATTCGAATCCCCCCCAAAAATGGATCTAATTGCACTTCACGCTCCAAATTTTTTATGATTCAATTAATCTTTCGTGGGTGAAACAGAGGATATCTCGATTGGGGAGAAAACGGGGAAATCCCATATGACCCAACTATAAAGAGACGGATTTCAAATATGGAAAGATACTAGGGGATTTCAAATATGAAAGATCGAATCTATGGAAGCATTGGTTTACCATTGGAATCACTAATGCATGCATTGTTGTATTAGATCGAAATATGAAGGTTCTTTCTTGACCTAACTATAAAGAGACGGAATTCAAATATGGAAAGATACAAAATAGAACTTCTAAAGCAAAAAAAGCAAATGAATCGGAAAAATTGGGTGCTATCATATAGCTTTGTATCGGCTAAGTTCACGAGTTGGAGATAAGCGGACTCGAACCGCTGACATCCGCCGCAGGGTAAACCACCGCCTCTCAGGTCCCCCGACTGATTCTACCATTGAGGCCAACGATAGACAATAACTCCCCCCCGAACACAGCTTACAACTTTCATCGTACTGTGCTCTCCAAAGAGCAACTCTTCTCAAAATCTCACTCAAAAGGTGCTGAGTTGGAATCGCATTCTAATTCTAACTAAGGATTCTTGTGGTTCCGGAGGATCCAGCTACAGGAGAACCAGGAACGGAGAGCTTTCCCCCCTTTTCCGCCGACTCTTTGGCCTTAAGAACGCTGGTTTTAAGAATGAGTGATTGCCCTTCTCCGACCCTTACTGCCCAACCTGAGAGCGGACAGCTAATGCGTTCCACTTATTGGGAGAGCTAATGCTTGTTGGGTATTTTGGTTTGACACTGCTTCACACCCAAAAAGAAGGGAGCTACGTCTGAGTTAAACTTGGAGATGGAAGTCTTCTTTCGTTCCAATGCACGAGATCTTGTAGCACTTACCAATGAGGCCCTATCGATTAGTATTACACAGAAGAAATCAATTATGGATACTAATACAATTAGATCCGCTCTTCATAGACAAATTTGGGATTTGCGATCCCAGGTAAGATCGGTCCAGGATCATGGGATCCTTTTCTATCAGATAGGAAGGGCTGTAGCACAAAATGTACTTTTAAGTAATTGCCCCATAGATCCTATATCTATCTATATGAAAAAGAAATCATGTAACGAAGTGGATTTTTATTTGTACAATTGGTACTTCGAACTTGGAACGAGCATGAAGAAATTAACGATACTTCTTTATCTTTTGAGTTGTTCTGCCGGATCGGTCACTCAAGATCTTTGG